>NC_044975.1:1558330-1722278 GCF_004355905.1 Pyricularia grisea
GGGGGGGGGCTTTGTCAGGGGCTCAGGGGGGTAGGTGATGGAGCTGGTTAGACTTTTCTATCGTGTATTTGGGGGTAGTTCAGAAGAATGTGAGGTATAAATTCTGCCAGGAGTCAGTCTACAATTCTAAAGAGAGGAGATTGCATCAATGATAATATCTCGCGCGTTGTATGAAGGGTAGAGTTGCTTGTCTTGATGTATTCATGGATACTACAAATATCTAGTCATGAAATGGGATTTAATACAGCCTTATATACTAATAACAGAAACACCACCAAAGTGTTACTCGCGCATTTACTCTAAGAGTCTAGATATAAAATAATGCTGCGAATGCGAGTCCAAATGCGATCGTGATGTTGAATAACAAAAGAAAAATCCCTAAAGAATTTGTGGCGACGCAGTGAAAGTCGGCCTAACATTGTCCGCTCACCACGCTATAAACTCGCATTCGCTTACCGCACCTTGCGCACTTCCCGGGCCCGAACATATTGTCTAGGGAGAGGATAAGCATAAAGAGTGCCCACATTTTAAAAATTTATGGGGACACGGAAAGAAAATCAACCCGCTAAGCGACCTATCGAATAGCAGTTTAGAATCGAAAGTCAGCCCAGCGCTACTGGTAGAATGATCAACGATGCTTGCCCAGGGAAGCAAGATCGAGATTAAATCTTTGATTTTTTTTTTCTAGGGGTTCGGTGCAACATTCCGCCATTCCTTCCTGATGCATCATTGAAATTTGCGTTAGGGATCAGTCTCTGACGTCGATGCATGCTTATCTTTATCCATCTCCGAATCATGTCCGAACTACAAATGAGACGCTGCCGCGTCGCACAGGACAAACAAACGCATCAAACATCTTTTTTTTACCGCCGCAAACACGCGTCTGATCGGGCCTTTATAACATGCGGCAGTTCGACCAACGGCATGGCCCCTTCTGGTCTATGTAAATCCCGTCAACTCATTTGTCAGTCAGTATCTAAGATTCAATCAGTCATTAAAAGTTGCTATGATCAGTTTGATACGCCAATTTCTATCGCAATTGGTGAAGTGACAAATGAGCGATTCCCGCGTCTCACAAATACTGAGAATAGGCTTTATTTCGGCGAAAAAGAAAGCCGAGTGCCAGTAGCACTCTCGTACCTTCCTTGCGATGTCTTTCTTTCTCGTATCATCAAGCGACTCCCAGCAAGATTTCAAGGTGTCGCCGACGACATTTTCCATCACGATATAGTTGGTCGGTATATTAAAAGCACTGTCGTACCATATTTGACGACAAAGTGAGGGCCAACTCGAACAGCGCGATGAGAGGCAGTATTTTGGATCACATCTCGCGAGGATATAATATCCTTGGTTGTAGGAATAGGCGCAGGGAGGCCGGAAGTTGCAAAGTACGGATATTGATGGTATGTATAGTTGGTTTTCCATCATGAAAATGGTTCGGCGAATCGTTTTTTGACCTGTTCTATATCACCGTCTAGTCGGACCAGCGGTAGGGTATAAACAGGCAGCTCCCAGAATTTACAGTCATGAAGATCAAAAGCACGGAAAGAAAAGAAATGCCTGGGTCGCTGCATGGGGATCGATGGAATTAGGAATGGCGGGGAAGGTAACGAGTGAGGTAATCGTTTCTTTGTGTCGCCGCTTTGTTTGTCTGCTTGGCACTCCTTTATAAAAAGTTGCGTGAAGTTATCCCTCAACTTTTATGTATTCATCAAGCACCCACTACGGCATCGATTGACTGCAGCTTGTTGCGTGGAAGTCGGCCACCCTTTATCAATGAACGATAAATGAGAGTGAGGAGGCTACAATTAGCACCTAGTCAGACGGTATGACAACTAGTTCCCAACCAGTGCCCTAGAAAGGAGGAGAAAACCAGGCCCAGCTCTGATGCGCAGGACGTAGCTACTAAAAGTAGCAGCTCTCCTTGCTTGTAACCTGTATTCATCAATTTTATTCTCTATAAGCTCTATGTTCATGACCTTCATTTCACACATGACCTCTTTCGTAACTGGGTGCGCCTCAAAGAATTCGCAAGTCTGTGGTCTCGGGCTGGATTTCCTTTCCCCCCTTTTCTCCAGATGACCGTAAGTCGAGAGGGGGCTGCCACACCTCGCTTCTGCGGGAAAGGCTCGCACAACCACATGCCCGAAAAAAAAAAGATATTCCCCTCCCAAAAAATAAGTATAGACACAATTGTCTAATGTCTTTTTTTTTTTCTCGAGCGACCGGCGCATTTCGACGGATGAACGGGGTATTCGCTATCGAGCTCGGGGGGAGCCTATTTTTTTATTTTCTTTTCGTTTTTTTTTTTTTTTTCGTATTAGTAAATTTGCTCAGGTGTCAAAAATCGTGGTTGTCTCAAGAACTTTGGTTTCGTCCGTGGTTTTTTCTTTTTATAAATCAAGGCGTCATATACCAATTCGGGAGACCGAGAGTGGGCATCTATCTTGCCGTATCGGTAGAGGCGAGGCTTGATATCCCCTCAAGTTGTTAGTAATTGACTTTTTGTTTAAATTCCTTTTAACTTTCCGGGGATGTGGTAGGATAAAAGTCAAATGTATAAAAGCAAGCGAGAACCTGAGAGAGCGAGAGAGCGAGAGAGAGAGAGACACACACACGCATGCGGGAAAAAATGGTAAGATCGAAAAAGACCAAATGAAGTCAAAGAGGCGGGCATGCAAGGAACAGATGAAATGGGTTTACGCAAGGCACAACAGGGGCTCTAGGGTTTTTGGGTTTTGGGTTTTGGGTTGTGATATATCTCGTGATTAAATAATACCAAAAAAAACTAGGAATTAGTAGGGTTGTCAGTAGGTCACACGGATACATACATAATCTTTGGAAGAAGAACTATGATTCCTCTTCGTTTAATCGAAAAAAGGAGACGCCAACGGTTCCGTCATAAGTGGAACAACTCGCCCACAACTGCCATGATCAATACCACTGTGACTGTCAGTAAAGAGAAAAGAAAGAAACAACTTTTTTGCTGGTGTTCTTTGTTTTTTTTTTGTTTCGCGCATGCACTTTCTTGTTTGTTTTTTTGTTGTTGTGCCCCCATGAGCCCCACGAGCAAGCACAGGAGGCACACACACGAAGACCTTCGTCGCCAGTAAAAAGCAAACAAACAATGAATCGAAAAAGCTGCAAAACAAAGCAAGCGCAGTTCCCGTTTACAGACCCGTAATAATAGCGACGCCGACCATAAGGACGACAAAGCTGGCGGAGCCCGGACTAGTGAGAAAGTGACCCTCAGAGGCAGCAGGGCTAGAGGCCCTCGCTGTACCGCCGCTGGAGCTGACACTTCCCTGGCTGACAGTAGCACCACCGGGCATCAAGACGCTGGAGGTTGCGGAGAAGTTTATCTATTAGCTCTTGTTCCATATTATGTAGGCTGCGCAGACAGAAAAGAAAAAAGAGAAAAAGAACAATGAATAAAAAACAAAACTCACTTGTCGATAACATGGACGACACCGTTGGAGATGAGCACATCGGGAGTGATGACCTTGGCGTTGCCGACCATAACCTCGCCGTTCTTCACGCTGACAGTCACTTCTTGACCATTGACAGTCTTGACCTTCTGGCCATCCTTAAGGCCGTTGCTGTAGGCCACGGTTCCGTTCACCACGTGGTAGGTTAAGACGCGGGAGAGCTGCTCGGTCGACATGGTGGAGGAGGTGGAGACGAGCTTGGCAAAAGCAGAGTCGGCAGGGGCAAAGATGGTAACATCCTTGAGCTCCTCAACCGTCTTGACCAGGTTTGCCTTGGTAAGGGACTCTGCGAGCGACTTGAGGTCGAGCTTGGTCAGAGCCGAGGCAGGGGCGGGCGGAACAGTCAAGACGTGGTCGATCACGTGGATCACACCGCCGTCGAAAGCAATGTTCTGGGAGGGAGGCATTTTTGGGTCAGTCTAATGGCTCAGAAAGGTAATATTTGATATATCACAGGGGGGAATAAAATAGACTTTTTGGGTTAGCCCAGACAAAATAGGCAAGGTTATCTGTGCCCGTCTGTCTGCCACTCCCGTAGAATCAGATAGATGACTTACCGCCTCGATAACCTTGCTCATCTTCTGCAAACCGCTCTTGAACTCAACAGTATGACCAGAAGCCTTGCCCTCGACCCTCTGTCCACCCATAACCTGGGAATAGGTGGCGTTGGTGAGCAGGGTAGGCAAAAACTTCGCCTCCTTGGTGAAGGCATCCCCACGATAGGTGCCGTTGATGACATGGTAGCTGAGGATGGCCGGGACCAGGCCGGTGTCATTGGCGATGGCAGCGGCGTTGGCCGGGTCCGAAGTAAGCGCCGAGATGGCCTCGTTGTTGGGCGCCAGGATGGTGATGTTCTTGGCGCTTCCCAGGCTGGAAACCAGCGATTGCTGGGTCGACAGAAGGCGGTTCAGCGCAGATACGGACTCGTGCTTGCTGAGAACCTCTGTCAGAGACTGGGCCGCTGCGCCGGCGGCGAAGATAGCGGTAATAGTGGTGAACTTCATCTTGCCGGATTCTCGACGTTTCTGGAGAAGAGAGAGAGTGTGTGTGTGAGAGAGAGAGATAGAGATGGCGAAAGGAGGTTGAAGAGACGGAGTGGCTGTGTGCGGATGAAGTGTTAAAGAAAGGTTGAGGAGAGGCGGCACCTATCTCTTGCTTTAAGGTTTGGAGCGTGGTTCTTCTCAAAGGGCAGAGTTTGTACGAGAAGGGAACTCGAGTCTATTTGTACTCGGAATCTTGTTCTGTGTTCAGATGACCCCGTCATGGAGTCGATGTCTTGTCGGGGAAAGGGTCGCCCATCAACAAGGCTGCCCAAAACGGGAAGACTACCAAGATGCATTGCCGTAACCTTCTCCAACCTCTTCGGGGACAGGGGAGGGCAGACCATATCGAGGTATTGCGAGGTCAAAAAGGCTGTCGATTATGAGACCAGACGACGATTCCAATGATATTGTCGTGACAATATCATCGGATCGAGGATGCCCCTGATTTGCTGGAAAACCCTGTTTCCACATGTGCCTCCCGGGAGTACTGGAATTGAGGACATGGGTATTAGCAATATATTACTGAGCTAGACATTGCCATTTTTGTTTTAGTTTGTTGTATTATTATTTTTTGGTGTTTTTTTTTCTAGTATTTCCATTTCCTATTTCCAGTTCTTGATCAGTTTAGTTTATGAACTGTAGCACCACCCCCCTCTTTTCTTGACCAAAGAGGCAAGTTGGCCCACCGCACGACATCAAATGGTAGTATACCGTGCAGTGTTTATTTTTTTATTTTTTTTTTATTTTTTGCTTGAACTGCATACGGTAGGATATAACACAACACATGCATGGTTAGTTTCAGCCTCCAAGTCCATCACATAAGACCCTTGGTATAAAAAAAAAACACACACACACACACACACACAACGTACCTTTTTTTTCACAAATCATAGAGTAGGAATAACCGCCAAGAGTTCATTTACACGCAAGCTAGCAAAGCCTCACGAATCTATGACGTCAAGAGTAGTCAAGAATCTCGGTGGGAAATACAAAAGTTCATAAGTCGCAAATGTATATATCCCGTAGGTCGAATAAACATTTAAAAGTCTCCGAGACTCGCATTGTACAAGCGAGAGGCCGGAGGCCTTTTGGAGGGTTGCCTGTTGAGTTCACGATCAACTAACCAATGCCTTTGATGCGATCTCGAAGGACTATCCCAGCACCGCCACGTCCAGTTTTTGATCGCATGTAACGCCATGGGGCCCGTCGGCCGAGAGCACGATTGGGCGGAAGGATACCCGTGACACCGATTCTTTTGCTGGCTGACCAATTGGAACGTCTGTTTTCCCGCGTCCCTTCCGATCTTTTCGAGAAGCTTTTAAACTGCAGTTCCCCGCACAGACTTTTTGCTAGCACGTTGCGAGGGGAAGCTACCCTTGTTGCCAAGCATGTAGTCTGTTTCTTATATCCCGGTTGCCTGACTGGCTTCGATCTTGGCAGCTTGGCTTGCTTGGTTACTTTGTTGCCTAAATTTGCGGTAACCTCAATAGCCCGGCCTCCGACTATAAAGAAGCGCTTTTTTTCTTTTTCTTTTTGCAGTTTGTAAGCAGGGGAACAATAACGAGAAAACATAAGTATCTGATCTTGGCAGATGATCTGATAAAAGGAAGAAAACAAGAAATAAAATAAACGCGTATGACAATTACGGAAAGGGGGAAAGGGAGGGCAACCAAAAAAAAAAAAAAAAAAAAAGAAAAAACATTTGGCTTTTTGCAAATGTGCCGGTAACAAGCCTTCCTCGTCTTGATATGATCGGCACTTTAACAAGACCGGTCCCCGACTAGCCGGTAAATACTTTGTAAAAGAAATATACCTCAAAATCTCCAGTTCCAGGGAACTAGACCATGCCTCCACTGGTGTGGTGTATACCGTGTACGGGTGGGTGGAGGCAAACATTTTGGCGGCTAGGATGTGCTGCCCGCTGCCCACTCGCACGCACACCGTGAAATGATATAAAAAGCGAAAGCGGTAGTCAATCTTGCAAGCTATCCCCTCAACAAAGCCAACCTTGTGTCCTGTCACAGGTATTATTGGTACGTTACTTATACCGTTTTTTGCCGCACCATTAGGCTCCAACATCGGCAAAGTTACCGCAGCTTATTTTTTTTTCCCTACATGTGCAAAGATGGGCGCACCCATAAAATAGCAAAGCATACCTAGTACTGACTCTTGGGACGGCTGTGGCAACCCGGCGCTTGATTGTATTTCCATCTAAACAAACATTCCGAAACACCTATGATCGAATTCATCTGTCTGAATAAACCAGTGAACAAAAGCCAATTGCTGTGTGAAATGAGCTGAAGAAGTTGGTCAAGGGACTTAATCACAAAGACCATGACGAAATTGGCCAATCGAAACCGGCCATTGTCATATCGCCGGTAAGAGTAGAAAATAGCCAAAGTTCTCGCTCCCCAATGTGGAAATTGACGCTTTATTTCAATGAATCTTGCCAATCCTTTGTCTAAAATGAGTAGTTTCTCTGTACTTCGTAGAATGCGGCAGATCATAGGGCGTGCAAGGCGAGGAACGTGTCATGTAGATAGTTGTACAATACGGAAACCCTGAGGCTGACGTACGACGAGATAAGCGTTAAAGCTTAGATCTCATTCCAGTGCATCGGTCTACAGGTAGCCCAAGGATCCAAGGCTTTTGGCGCTGTGAGTACTCTTCAACAAAGACCTGGCGCTAGTATTAGCTCTGCGGCGGCGACAAGGGAGACTGGAGGAAAATGAAGAATCCAATAAGGAGCATAATTAAAAAGTTTCTGTTATCACTTGACTTGTGAATGCCTGCTTGAGCCGGACTGTGGGTGCGCTGATGGCATGGATACCTCTGTGACTTCCATCGGTGGGTTCTATCATAGAGTCTTTTTTTTTTCTCCCGCACGCATCTGCCAAAATGTCATGACAGCCTTATTTCCATGATTCGGTAACATTGACGATAGATAAAAAAAGAAAAGAAGAGTCAGTATCAAACGGTATACGCTCGGCGTATCCCAAGAAACACGCCAACTGTGTAATTCATGGCTATCATGGCTCCAACACAAGATATGAGCGGCTGGGGCTCAGATGTGTGAATTTCTTCCCGTTTCCGACGGGACTTCTCTTAATCGTCTTATAAATGCCTGGCGACGTGCTGTAGAAGACGTTTGCACTAGCAACGCCAACCCTTCTCTGGCGAACGTCAGTTGACGCAGGGGCGTTAGCCACGAGTAAGCTACTGACTCTAAACCGAGAACGACAACAAAATATTTCGTCATGGGAAAGCGAATACGTCTGTTCAAGTCACGTCCTGGCTTCTCTGAGTCGTTGGTGCGCACGACTCACAACTCTTGAACATAATTGTGTGATTGCAACTAATATAGCGTGATGAATAGAAAAGAAAAAAAAGTGTGCATGAGAGAAACCAATATGTGGACGAAACCGCTCTATAGGGTCTGGTCTGCTGACATTTGAGCTTCTGGATGAAAATGATAGAGATGGGGGGTTTAACAAAAGAGGAAGAAGGGAGACGAGAAAAAAAAAAGAAAAGAAAAAAAAAAGACTTCTGTCAGATCTGGGAGGGTAGAACTGGGCTAGTTAGGTTCCAGACTAGTGTCCAGACCTGCCCGGTGTTTCCTGATCAGGCTGATAATGCAGGGACGACCCAAGCATAAGTGAGTTGGAAGGGACGATGGACAAAAGCATGTGAGTGGAGATTTCTCCGACAGTAATTGACCATTGAACCAAGTTGACTAAAATTTTGGAAATATATTCTTCATTCTTGCAAGGAGGCTGACCTTTCTTCTCAGGTAAAGGTAGTTACGTAGTACCTACCATAGTGCTGTACACCGAGGCAAAGAAGTGAGGCCGTGGAGCCAAAGAAACCCCACTGTGTCTGTGGTTTGTGATTTGTGCTTTTCTCGGCCCGTCCCATAATTCTTTCTACCACGTGACTTCGCGTGAACTTTGCGTTCATGTCAGCTCCAATGTCACCATCAACTCAACAACGCATCACCCCTTCTCTATTTTTTTGGTCTCCTACCCTTAACCTACATAGGTATAGGCACATTACGTAAGACATCGAACTGTTTCTTAAAATTTGTTGGTCACAAGTTAAACGACGGGTCATTATCCTTTTTTTATTTGAGATTCTTGCGGACTCATCCAAGCAAATCCCGTATTTACAATTTTATTTTATTTTGTTGATGCCTACAGTTCATGTCCATCCGAACGACGCGGAACATCTTACTTTGCTTCAATCCCGTCGGGACTCTGTACAAGCCGAGACCGATATCTGCTGCAGACTATACCGGTCTGGCCCGCACATGTGGCATCAATGGCCTGGACGGGACGAGGCTAGAACGAGCCTTAGCGGATGCCGTTGTTCATTTTACTTTTGATGAGACCCGAGGCGATACGGCTACGGAAAGTTATTACTTCCTGAGGCCCGGAGGTATTTCATGGTGGAGAAATGTTTGTTGATATCATCGTACGATATTTTTAGTTCTTGTCCATTTTTGTCGTCTAACATGCAGCGCAATTTCAGGTTGTCAACTATGCTGTCAAGCGTGCTATGCTTCCCGGCCAGGTCATACCCGCTGATCTGATTCCAAAGATGCTGGCCCTTGTATCTTCCGCTGAGGGTTTCACTGTGGCCGAACCGGACCTCCAGAAGTCTATGTGGCGACTGAGGAGGACTTTCAAGCCTGACAACAAGTCTAGAAAACCCCCGCTCATCGACAAGCTGGTCATCGGGGCTATCGAAAACACCAGGCACCCAAAGAACCTGGAACGTACCTCGAGAGTACTATCTACCTTGGGCATAAGTGTCGCCCCTCTCCGCTATCATCACTACGCGGGCCTCACCACCGATTATGGTGCTTATGGCGAAATTCCCGACGATATTTATCAGTCGGAGCAAATAGAGGCAGCCCGAAAGGCGCTCGCCGACTCGGTTCGCCGCGGTAGCCTGCAGTTCGGTCGCAAATGGAGCTCCATGATCCGCCCGTACGACCTTGATTTTGTCTGTTCCGCACGCAACTTTGCCAGCAGCGACCCAACGCCGTTGCTGTATGCTGCAGAACGTCTGACGGCCCTGATGGTCACCAACAAGTCGCCGTGGAGACTGCAATGGGCCGAGTCGGAGATCGCCCGACGCGATGGAGATTGGCTCAAGTTGTACGTGACGAACAGCAGCAACAAACACACCGAGGATATTATACATTCGGGCTGGACTCCGGTTCTCCTGGAAGACAAATCAAATACAGATCAGAGCGGTCCCGGCATAACCCAACGGCGACCTGGTTGGGAATCTTTGGCAAGGCTCAGTGACGCCAGTTTAGAGCCGAAAGGTGATTTCGGTTGGGAATTACAAACGTACTGCGTCGAAAGCGTGGACGAATTGACAAGATGGCTATCGGAAGAGATGAAGCCGAAATCATTATTTCTTGGTTCGAGCGTCGATTCCAATGCGTCCAAAGCCCTGGGAGATGCTCATATGAAGCACAACGTGTCAGGCTGGAAAACTGATGATATCCTGAGGAAGGTGCTTGAGCAAAGGCTTAAGAGACGTCCAGCCGCCCAAACAAAGGAAATGTCAAAAGAAAGAATGTTGGGGCTGTTAGACACGATGATGAAGCGACGCTCATCGAGAGATACAACTCCTCCGCAATCGTCCGTGGCGAACGAGATGACTCCTGATGTCCCAGCCCAGGAACCAACCCAGGAGGAGGATAATGCATTGGGGGGGATAATAGTCACGCACAAGGGAGAGCAAACTTGAAGAAGAACTACGGGGGGTTTATACCGGCTCTATAATGAGCTTCAGTGACATGTTTTTGACCACCGCATCCGCCATGCAGCCACGTTGAGGTGGCTGCTATCAATGTATAATTTTAGACATATACCCCAAACTTTTCCCAGCTCATATTTTTAGTACAATATAGAAGATCAGCATCTGTACATATGCCAATATTAAAGCAGACAAAATGTGAGAATATTCTACCAACTTGATAAGGAGCAGCAATTGGAAGCTCATCATAGCAAGACAATGGGGGTGTTTGCAGTTCAATTTGCTGTTGAGTTGCTGGCAACCCTTTAGGTGAGACAGACAAGCAATACAGTAATATAACGAGTATAGATCCCCGTCTAAAGTCAAAATCAACAGTTTAGACCTCGGTTTACCACAAACCCTACAAGCACTTTCCAACGCGGGATAGCAAATCCCTGGGCAACCACGATGACTCGATACTATTAATTTACCAGCCCAGCACAGCACTAAGGAGCCGCCCATTTGTCTGGTAGCTCACCTTGGATCCGAAACAGTAGTATGGGGATCTGGAAAGGAAGGTTTGGTTAGCATCTAGGAGATAGCAGTGGAAGAACTTTTTATTTTCATGCACAAATCTGTTTCAAATTTTGCTGCCAACAAAATCTTTCCCTACCTTTTGGATTGCTGCAACGTGTATTATCATTTCTATTCCGTTGTTACATTGAGCTTCGTCATCCTCTGTAATCCTCTGGTTGTGGCAGAAAATCCAGAGCACAAGTTATTTGTAAATCTCTGAGAGAAAAAAGTTTCTCAGTATTATTTGTAGTTGAAAGGGACGATCAGCCCATTACTTACTTGGCTTTGTCCAAATGTTCGGTCTATTTCTGGTTCAGTGTACTCAGTGCAAAAATGGCATATTCAATCAACGTATACTTGGGAAAACGAGATCTGCACCGGTTTAAATAGTAAACATGACGTCCCGTGTCTGGTCGTATGGGGGATACTACCTTACCTAGATCAGCACTCGTCCCTGGGTTAATACTGGCCCAGATATCATAGATCAATTTAATCGGATCTTTGTAGTCGATGGCTGGGCCTTGCAAACCAGGACTATTAGGAATCGTCTGCTCTGGGTTCTTGAGGCTCTCGGTAGGCACCTGGGCAACACCCGCCTAGCTGTAGTCGTCTTCATTGCAAGTACTGTATGGCAAAAACACTGAGCTAGACTGCGTTGAGTAGTTTCCCCAGGTAGGCATGTTGCCCCTGATTGAGGCGTCTATAAACGAACAAGATTCGTAACCAAAATCTCGAGCCCATAACCCACTTTAGATAGCGCAATTGCCTCAAAGAACATTTTGGAAGCTAGAAGGAAGATACCTACCTAGGTAGGTAGAGGAGCAGTACAATTTGTGTAAATCCAATGGTATAAATAGAGAGATATGGAGCCAAGTTTAAAGAATGCAAGCGAGAATACAAAAAAAAGAAAATGTGATCAAACCGCCTCAACGAATATAATCTTGGTTGTGCAGGGTTCTTGATTGTTGTTAATGTCTTAGTGTAACAAGAGTCGCGCCTTTAAATCACTCAGCTGAAAAAGTTCTTGACACCTGCGGTGCCCTTGTTCCACTTGTCTTTGACCCAACTGCCAAACCACCTCTTCTGTAACTGGTCAAGGTCGTCCACATCGAGGGGGATCGCGGGAACATTCTGTAAGTGTGGGACGACGGGGTTCAAGTCGTTGTCGGAGCGGCCTACAAGCCCTGGGTCCCGTTCGATAACAAGACGGTCCTGTAGCTTCCGATCGGCATGGCCGTGCACCTCTGATGCGGGATTAATTGGATCGACAGTAGAAACCTCGCGCCTTTCAACTGCAGCCTGAGAATTGCCGATATCCGAGGGCGTGGGCAGAGCAAGGGCAGTGGCGGCTACGGAGAGTACAAGCAAACGAGTTAGTGTTGAAAGCATATTGAGTTGCTGTCCGTAGAAATCGAGAAAAAAGGGGACGGTTGCCAAGGAATAAAGAAGGCTATAAATAAGGGAATCAGGGGAGGTTCTTGGAAGAGTTGATTCAGAAATAACCTCAGTAGCTTAATGGATTTGGTAAAGTGGATTAGGATGCATGGGGGAAAAAAGATATTGAAACTGTACATCACATGCATCTTGTATCAGGAGGGCGTTATATATCGTGAATAAGGGAGATTGTCTACATTCATTTTCTCCTCTTTGCAGATATTTCTAAAATCGGAATACACTAAAGATTGCCATTAGCCAAGAAAGACTCCAAGGCAATCTCGAGGCTTTGTCCAGAGGCCAGTAAGCTAGGGAATTGAGATGAAGACGATGGATTCCAATGCTGGTGTCCGACCCTGGTTTTGCCAGGAAGCGATAAGCGCCCAGTCGGCTCGATCGACCGATCAGATTCTCTGTGCGCAGGATGAACCAAGAGTTTCAAAGCTTGTGATGCGCTCGATAAGAGCTAACTGGATAAGGTAGGTGGTAGGTGGTTAAAGTACCTTACCATCCTAGGTAAAAAAAAAACAAAGCCCAGTATTCTATCTCTGTCTGCTTCATAACATCGAAATCGAGGGTCCCAAATGGGCCTGTTTAGATTATTCCTCATCCAGACTATATTAATCTAGTTCTAAAACTATTCCAGTGATGCACTAAACCTAGTCCAGGGTAGTGCTGCTTATGACAAGACGATGGCGCCAAGATATATAATTCTAATTATGGCAATCTTCTCCCCAGAGTGACCTTGGCTCAACACCTTTACAGCATGCCTTGGTGTATCCTGGAAAACTTGCCTGCACGCCTTCCTAGGTGGACTAGGAACATTGGTTACATGCAGGTGCTGCTCCATCCAGGCACCAATCTCAGATAGTAAGACACGGTATTTTGGAAGCCAAGGGAAGACATTCATATTACAAAGCCAGATCCGGAGTATCCAGCTAGGCTAAAATCTACACGACTGACTCTTCTTCTCTTAGGGGTCAAGTTATGTGCATATGCATATCGTGTCTTGGTATCAGCACAAGGTCACTTGTCCCAGCAGGTGCGAGTCCGTAGCTTGCTTGCTGCTACGTCTAGAAGCTTTCAAAAATGAACAGTATTGTTACAAATGCAGCTGAACGCCACAGCCAAACCATTATGATACATAGGATATAGATAACACGGTCCCGATATCCGACGAGCCACCCACTGTTGGTACAGTCTTTTAAATACAGTTTCTCACCGCCTACCGTTCTTCTCAAACTCACGAAGCGCCTTGGCCACCTCGGGATCCATGTCCTCATCGTCGTCAAACTCATCCTCGTTGCTTTCCTTCTTCAGCCTATCCAGCTCCGACTGCTTCGGCGGCAGCCTGCCCTTCTTGGTTCTCCTCTCGACCTGGTGCTGCCGCGCCTTGTTGGACGCGCCCTCGATGTTGCCCGTCTGGCTCACGTCGAGGTTGATCTTGTCGAGCTGGCTCCTGGCCTGCGCCTGTGCCAGCGCCCGACGCGCCCGCACGCCGCCGTCGCCCTTGCCACCGAGCGGGTTGGCGCGGTCGTTGAGCACTTCGGTTCCGGGCTTCCCCAACCTGACCTTGCGGGGCTCGCGCTGCTTTGCGCCGAGCGCCCACAGATCACCCCATCGGGCCTTGCGCGCATCGTGGTACGCCTGCCTGCCGTGCGACTTGGGCACTGTCCAGCGCTCGATGTTGCCGTCAGGGGTGCACACGTCCATGACAACGTGACCTGTCCGCTTCAGCGGCGGGAGGATGTTGCGCGGGAGGGACAGCATCGACGGTGGTGCCTCGCCCTTCTTGCCGTAGCCCTCAAACGCACGATCGGTCGCCTCTTTGCCCTGCCACGGGCCGCTAGGAGGCGACTTTCTGGTGTTGGTGTCCATGTCGCCGCCGGTGATGGCTACCGTAGACGACGACTCAGCAGACTGACCACCGCCGCGACGCACGGCGAGATAGCTGAAGTCGACATCCTCGTGGTTCTGGTGGACCCCACCAAGGACCTTTTGGAAGAAGGGCGGGCGGATGAAGCGTTGCGAGAAGTGGCAGAAGTCTCTGCGGCCAAAGGTGAAGCCGGGCGTTTGGTACATAGGGCAGGTCTTGTGGTTAGTGCATGGCGCGATGATCATACCATGCTCACGCACCCTCTCCTTCGACTCCTTGGTTTGAATATGGTCCTCCACATCCGCACCGGTGGCCTTGCTAGAGAATGTTGAGCCTGGAGGAACGATGAACTCGTCCAAAAGACGCATACGTACATCCGCCACAGCCTCGAAGCCACGCGGATGCCCTTTCTCCATGACAATCAGAATACCGCCGTCGGGGTTCAGCTGGGACCAGAGATTGTCGAGCAGGGCCTCACGCTTGAACTGCTTGTCAAGCGGCATCAATATGTGGGACATGATGATAACGTCGTATGTCTTTCTCTCCTTGGGGTCAGCAGGCGCGTCAATGTGTCTGGAGACGTTCACGGCCGAGTGAAGGTAATCAGGCAAACGGGGAATGAAGGTTGTGTTCTCCAACAACTCGGACACGCGATGCCTCAGGAAGTTGCTGCCAACGAGCGCCGTTCTCTTCCCGATGGGAGTGTCGAGACTGTTCCACATGCCCTGCGACCTCATAACCTCACACTCCGCCTCGACAACGTGCTGCCAGGCAAGCAGGCCCGCCCCGGCTGCGCCCACATCCAGCACTCGTGGACCCTTGCCCTCGTTCTTTTGCATCAGTCCGCGGAGCCACTCGGTACCCAACCTCTTGCGAACTTCCGATAGTATACTAGTTATCGTAGAGTAAGTAGTTGGTATGACTGTTGCCATGTAAGCATCGGCTTCGATCTCGGACATGCGGTGGTCGGTAGCCCGCAGCGCGACTCCGACCTGCTTTGCATTCCTCATGTTGTACGGTGTACGCGCCGAGAAAGGCAACCCCGGGCCACCAAACACATTCTCTGCTGCCTCCTTGACGTGTTTCGGATCCGTCCTCTTCAGGAGCTTTGTAATGGGCTCAATAATGCTTTCCTTCGGGATGAAGATAGTGCTCGGGTTGGTCCTGGATTGCCCCTCAAGGGTCAGCTCATGGAGACGATCGGTTTCTCTCTGTGCCACATCCCAATCGTCCATCTCGCGAGCCTTGTAGGCAGCCGCATCCAGCTGCTCCCCTTCTTGAACGTCCCATGAAGATTCCTTCGCCTCCTGCTCGGCCGCTGCACCGTCCTCGGGCTGCTCTGCCTGAGCCACTTCAGCTTCCGCAGCGGCTATTTGAGCCTCCTGGTCCATCAGCGACTGAAGGCTGGCTGCCTCGAAATCGGCCTGGAGTTGGAGAAGAGCCTCATATTGACGCTGATTCTTTGCCACACCCTGAAGATACTTAATGCGTGGGTCCTTGTTGAGGGCCTCGAGATCGAGGTCGACATCAGCCTCTTCGACTGCTTCCCCATCTGCAGCCTCGCGGGTCTTGAGAGCCGGGGTGTATTCAACCTCTTCAAGTCCTCCTTGGCCGTCCTCTCTAAGAAGCGTAGGGCCTCCATGCCCTGATGCGCCGTCAGACTCGATGCCATCTTCTACGGCAATGCTGCCAATTCCGATGTCCTCTGGCTCGGTCGCGCGCAACGGGGGTCCAAAGAGTCGCTCGTACACCTGGTACTCCTCCTCGTAGAGGAAGTGGAGCGGGAGAGTATCTCCAAAGGTGTCCTTGGTCTCGCGCACGAATTTCTCAATCTCCTCTGGCGTTGCCTCCCCTTCGGGTCGTGTAGGATACTCGAGCGGTGCAGCTTCTGAAGTCGTCTCATGGGCGTCCGCAGGGGCTGCTTGTTCGGTCGGTGATTGCGAGGTGCCCTGGGAAGACGCTGGGGTTTCTGGCGGTGTCTGGTTCAAAATCCTCGTCGTTGACAAGCTTCTGTGCTGGCTGGAGGTAATTCTAGTTCTAGTCGCGTGGTATTGTCGAAGCGACGCGGTGCGCATTGAGCTTGGAGCTCTGCGTGCAGCTAGAGGACCTGTGAATCCATATTCAAAGAGGTGAAGCAGGTCCTGCCTGCATTTGGAGCAGGGTCCTCTTACTCTGCTAGCCGAAAGCATCTCTACTGCAACTCCCACATGCGGTTTTGGGTGGGGGAATGAGAAGAGTAACGACACCTTTTTTTTTTTTTTTCTCACTGGGCTGATGTGAATAAATTGAGGTCTAGTTCCAACGGCGGCTCAGTTTGCCGCAGTGGATCTAACAGGGGTCCATGCTGTCAATTGCAGAGCTTCTTATTGGTCGGAGCTTAGACAGTGCTCAACAGGGGCACAAATGGCCTATGGAGTAACACGCCTCTTGGGACCAACCAGTATTCTTACATCGAGTTCGCATTTCGACTGTATTAGGCAGACCCGGAAAACAGGAAATCAGAAGTATGAACTCGAATATGTTTGTGAAATAAGTATTCGGTATTCCCATCAGAAGATTAAACAAGCTATCAAAGAAGGATATCCGTGTATTGACTCTACCAACGCCAAACGCCCAACAATCCACATATTACCAAGAGGCCAAGAATCTCATTCCATACTCTCATACTCTTAGTCGCTTCCCACATCAGCCAGTGTGCGAAAAACTGGCTTTTGCGCACCTGGTCTACCACCCGCTGGACCTGCCGGCTTAGCGTTGGCAGTACGGGCCGGAGGGTTCTTGATGTTGTATTTTGAGGACTCGGCGGCTTTGTATGGATCGAACTGTAGTCCCGAGTTTTGATCGTTAGTAATCCTGCAATTTGCCCCTAATATTCCGAGATCCTTGAGCCAGCCACGCCTGGAAACGCTGGTATCTGGGACAGTGGTTGTCGTAAAGGTGAGGTGGTGAGTGGGATAGCACATACAGAGAATAGCGATACAAAGTATAGACCGAAGAACACAATGATCGAGTTGATGATGCTGTTCAAGTCCCAGTTTGCTGGTCGTCGCAACTGTCGCGGGCCGGACGTTGTGCCAGATCCACCTCCGCCACCCAGCCTCTGGCCGCCACCGGAGAAAGCGGCACCCCCGCCGGTACCCGGACCGGCCAGCTTGACTGCCCTCTCAACTGCGGCCGTCAATGCGGGAGGGTTGGCACCCTTGATGGTTTCGACGACGGATCCGCTCTTCAGGATGAGGAAGGTGGGCATGGCGCTGACGCCATACTGCTGAGCGATCTCGCGCTGGCTGTCGACGTCGACTTTACAGAATGTGATCCTGTTCGGCTTGGAGTATTTTGTCGAGAGCGATTCGAAAGTCGGCGCAATCATCTTGCATGGGCCGCACCAGTCAGCGTAGACTGTCGTTAGAAGGATAAGACTTTTGTCAGCAGTGCGCCACAAAAAAGGCGGGGCTTTTTTTTTATGTTAACATACAGTCTGTAATTACAACGCTGGAGGAGCTGAGTATCTGGCGCCATTGCGCTGCTGAAGTGACGTGGACAGTCATTTCTGTGTCGATGGTCGTCTGTGAGGTTGTACTGGGTTTGGATTGTGATTCCGGGGTGCAGGCAGGCAGCTAGCTGTATATGGCCACGATTGCAGTTGGAGAAGGGAAATGGTGGAGAACATAGGCTGACAGGAATGACGACGGCGCGAATCGCCTCCAATGTCGTCCGTAATGTGGGTCCCCTTCCATCGGACCTGTTTGGACGCTTATACTAAATTGGAAGGCGGCCAAAATTTTGGACATTCTGCCGCAGATTCCCCTCTTCCGCCTTTTTTTTCAAAGCATCGCAAGGATAAGGGTCGGTAAAGGAGACAAAGAAGGATTGGGAAAGCGCTGTCTTACGCCATTTCTCTCTTTATCTTGTCAACTAAAAGAGCTTCCTTCACCTTCTTTGGAGCTCAAACTTACCTAGGTACTTAATACCATGCCTCCTCACGAGCAACACCCTGCCAAGGTAAGTTTTCAGTTGATCACAGTTTTGGTGATCTAATGCATTGCATATAAAGCACTTTGCACAATGGTCTACTTGGACCTACAATTAGGTCACTTTCAATTCATATCACTATGCAGCAACGAAGACACTCTCACGGCGCAATCAATGTAGTGTACTGACCCTTTGAGATGCAGAAGCGAAAGCTTGGAAGGTATGGAGATGGTGCAGATCTTAGTGAGACCATAAACACGTTCAGGCCATCAGCAAGATTCGCACCTACAGTCCCGAGAGACTGGACTGTCTCCGTGGCCATTCCTAGCAGCATTATTACCGAGTGAGTGATCATGATCTACCCCTGATAGTGGATATTTTTTTGGAAACAAATTCATGAAGAAAAAAATGCTAAGCAGCCTCCTATAGCTGTGCGAGGGATGAGCAGCGCATCAATGCTCCTTCGCGGATAGCACGTGCCTTGGCCGTCTTCTCCATCGACGAGGTCGTGGTTTTTGATGACAGTCCTCACGATTCCAGGCCACCAGCTGTTGATACAGAGGCATACACGGGTGACGTCGACCCGGCGCATTACATCTGGCATCTCCTGAACTACATGGAGTGCCCGCCCTTTATGCGGAAAACTCTCTTCCCATTGCACCCGAATCTCAGGTTGCAGGGTCTATTTCCCGGTCTTGACATGCCACACCATCCGCACAGGGACGAGTGGCTGCCCTACATGGAAGCCATGACGCTTCCTGGAAAGCCCGAAGGCGGAAAGGGGTATGTATTTTTTTTATTCTTTTTTTATATGGCTTTCCCAGCACGATGGTGATGGCAGGCCCACACCCTCTTAAATAATTTATTCCATGACTGACATTCCCGCAGCACTCTTGTTGACATTGGCATGCGCAAGCCGATAACAATCGCGGAATCCATCCCCCCAAAGACAAGACTGACCCTCCGCTTTCCCGGGGAGTCGTACGACAACGCCGAAGCCGTCGATCCGACCGCGCCTCGCACGGAAGGCGGCTACTACTGGGGCTTTGGCGTGCGCCGCTGTGGATCGCTGTCAGAAGTCCTCACCGAGAGTCCCTTTGAGGGTGGTTATGACATGAGCATTGGCACCTCTGAGCGCGGAGAGGTTTCGACAAACGCATTCCCCTACGGCAAGCCGCCTCCGCAGTTCAAGCACCTACTCATCGTCTTTGGCGGTCCTCGAGGTCTCGAGTTTGCTGCCATGAACGACCCGCAACTGAGCGAGATTGGGATAGGCACCGGCCGTGTGAAGGAGGTGTTTGACCACTGGATCAATGTGCTGCCGGATCAAGGGAGCAGGAATATCAGGACGGAGGAAGCTTTGTTCGTTGCCCTGACTGATCTTCGGCGACTTTGGTACCGTAGTTGAGTTGTGCCGTTGCAGCTTATTATAACAAATTTCAACAATTAGGACTGGTCGGTTTTCGACTTGGTCCTGAACTCAGATCATGTTTTCCAAACGAACAAAGACCGCCACTTTATTTATTTTTTTCATTCATGAAATAATTTGTTGAGGTGGAAGCCATGTCCTCGTACAATATACAGATATTATCTAACAGCCATCACCGCGATGATCAATGGATGCAGATTGTTGCCATATGCTTGGAGGGCTTGGCTCAGTTCTAGAGCGTGCCACGCCATATCAGGCCAGAAATGGCATTTATTCATCTCAAAAGCATACCTCCCAATGCCGCAAAATCCAGTTTTCAACACCAGAAACTGGTCCTCTACAAAAAGGGGCACATTTTCCAAATATACACTACAGTGTTATCAACATGTCGTTACCGGCTGGCTGTGTGATCTAGATGCCGCTTTACCCATGTTAACGGTGGTGAGCTGATCAAAAACCTTGATTTTATTTTTATTTTTTGTTTTCTCTTTTTTTCATTGTTTGAGTTGGTGGCTGCAATACGAAGCCGAACAAGGTTAGCAAAAACTGGTCCTACGCACCAGAAATTGGGTTTAAAGCATCGAGCGCGCACAAACGGCTCTTCAAGAACTATGCCTCTCCATAAACGACATCTTTCCTTTTTCATGAACAAAAAGTCACTTTCTCTAGAAGAGCGCATTTACCAAAATGGAAGTATTGCAACAATGCTCCGGCAGGTAATGGTAAAATATTTGCCAACTTCATTACTATGGCAATCCAAGATTCATTCCTCATGTAGCGCAGCAAACCGGAATTTGTCGCTTCACAGACCCAGACCCTTGGCACCTCTAGTCCAACGATACAAACTCAATGCCCTCCTTCTAGCCTTGTGCTCCTCCCACTCGGTAGGACTGGAGCCACGAACGCTATACAAGGTGCTCCGCAGGACCTTCCGGAAATTCTTCTGGAATTCAGTGGACAGCGTCACAACGCATACCTCATGGGCTCGAACAATCGTTTCGCAAGCTTGCTCGACTGACTGATTAGGTCCGCCCAGCTGCGGCATGCGGTCGGCAAACAAGAGCAGAATAAACGAGCCGTGTAGAAGATAGATCCCGAATAAATACGGCATAAAGGTCAACTCCGGGTCATGCCGCAGGATCCTGCTGACAGCTTGAGAAGCGGCTATGGCTGAGGCGGCGCAGTCGTTGAAGCGCGCCGAAGTTATCCAGTCGTCATCGTCGTCCAGCATCGAGATGGCATCCCACTTCCCATGCAACAGCACATGTAGCACATGAAGGATGTGTGTGCTGTACGCCATAACCAGTTGCAGACGTGACCGGTCACGAACGGAAGAGGGGCGGTGCTGTCGCCGATCTGGGGGCGTATTACCTGCAGAGCCGGCAGAGAAAGGCGGCGGTCCGGACGGTGTTGTCGACTGGGCTGTAGGCCCGGGTTCGACTTTCGCCACGCCATCCTGAGCGCTGGTGCCGTTCTGACTCCCAGTCGATACTGGCCTGGCGCCATCTACACCGCCCGTCACGAGATCCTTAATATGTGGCCCGGGAGTACTGCCTGCAGGGGCCGAGGTGGCTGCTACGGCAGAGCCTCCGATAACCCCAGGACCGCCCGCGGATGCCGCCGACAAATAGTCCGATCCAATCGGATCAGCTGCAGGGGCCAACGGCTCTGCATCGAGGGCTAGTCGGTCGAGGCTCCGCTCGCAAGCGGCCAGTTCCTCACTTATAACCGCCACTGCGGGGGAGTCGTCAAGAGTGCCGAGTCGCGGATGCAGCCTTCGGTGATGGACCTCGATAATATCCCCTAGTATGGCCATGAGCGGTAAGAAATACTCAAAAAACCCGGTGCCAGTTACGACCGTCGGCGGACCGATAACTCTTTCAGGCATTGAAGCGTGTGGGATTGTATCGAGTTCCTCCCAAACTGTTTCTGGAAGAGGAGCTATTCGGTTTGCCGGGCATGTCAGCATGTCCCTCAAGGGGCTGGTCTGAGAAGGTGTCTATTCCAACAGCAACTTTCTGGGGAGTACTTACTATACAGTTCGCAGTATGAATCCGGGATATACAAAGCGCTGTTGAAGGAAAGCGCCAAATGCCTGTCCAGGCAGTAGATCAGCCAGAAGACGCGCCTACGTTCCTCTCTGGCTTCAGCCCCTGACAAGGACGTGTCGTCCTCATGTTCTCGCCGACAGGAGCACAGCGGGTTGGCGCAGGGGCTCACTGAGGCCGAACAGCGTTCATCCTCTCGATGGAGACCGAGAGCCAGGGCCAGTCTGATGGCTTTATTCCACCATTTGAAGCAGTCGGACTTGAAGTCGCCTCCGGATACAGCAATTGATAGCAAGACAAACGTGAGCACGTCATCAATAACACCCCCAGGCTCGTTAGTGGCTGTGGTCGTTGGCAGGTGATCGCTAGCTCGCAAGGATGGACCATCACCGCCGTTAAGATTACGGAAATATTCGGCGTAGTGGGTTTGCGACTGGTCATTTTCCACCCGCAGTCCGCCTGAGCTCAAACAACACGTCAGCAATCGCATCCCCAACTTTTCAGCATGATGTTCGAGACATAAAGAATCAAAACCCTACCGTGGATTCGCCTCCATCTATCGGGGTCGCGCCGAGAGATGAGCGACGTAGAGAGCTCGTATAGCGCGTTGGTGATCTTGCTTCGGGATCCAGGCACATGGAGCAATACAATATCTGCTGTTTGAGCAGCGCACCAAAGCATGGTCGCAAGGAGTGCAGGGGTTGTGGGTCGGGGGTTTGTTGGGTGCAGTAGGGACTTCTTGCGAAATATGCGCGTCAAGATGTAAGGACTAGCACAGCGAAAGAGAGAGCTGCCGGGCTCTGTTAAGTAGACGTCAAGTAGGTCGCATGCAACGCTTGCGGGTATAATATCTGCAATATATGGAAGTACTGGCAGCAGACACGCGTATCGACAGTCGGCACTCGGCGCTTTGTATAGCGACGAGACTCGTTGAATCTCGGGGAAACCTCCTCCGGATGTCGCGCCGCCTGCATCGACCATGGAACCAATTCGTACTCGACCATTAGCGACACCAGTCACAGTACTGAAAGAGCCACGGCCATTTGCGTGGCGTTGGCTGCTATGGCTGCCCTCACGCCCGGACTGATGACCCATGTTGCCAAGACCTGATGGGCTCTCGACGCCGAAAGAGACGCTGGGACGATGGGAGCCGCCGTAACCACCGGTGACGCTTCCGTTAGCCGGAGACGGATAGCCCATGCTCTCGTCAGAGGCAATACCCTCTCTGGTACTGCCTGTTGGTGCACCATGCACACTACCTGCATGATGGCTCCCTCCCATAGAGGGGAAAGCTCCACCTGGAGAGGTTCCGGTCTGCTGATGAACAAGACGTGATAGAGTCGGCGATGACTGCTGGTGATGGTGTCCACCGGTTGGTGGACTTGTGGCCATCATACCTGAATGATCCATGGTTGCTGTTGAGTCCAATACGCTGGCCAGCTGCATCTGAACATTCACGCCCGCGCCGTAAGCCGTGTTTGAAGACGGAAGAGTTGTTTGGTACGCCGAGCGATGGCTTGAGCTGTTCGCTGACAAAGGGACATGCGCTATTCCGGGAAGTGACTGATGGGGATTTCCAGCAGAAGGGCTTGGTAGCGCTTCACGTGGGCCTGATAAGCTTTGGCTATGTGTACTATGATTGCTGTGACTGCTATGCAATCTATGGCCGCCGCTGACAGGAATAGACGGCTCACTATAGCTTTGGGGACGTTGAGAATGAGCGAAATACTGTGCCGTAGGACCTGAAGATCCTGGGGAATGAGAAACGTGCCCAATCTCTGAGGTGTTATTAGAACCATGGGCGGCACTGCTCAAAGCTGGTTGTGTATTATTTTGTAGATCCCCAGGATGAAAGGTTATTGTGGGTGAGGTCGATGAGGTGTTGCCTGCCACACCTTGAGTAGGCGCTCCGCCACCATCGCCAAACCTGGTCTGTGGGTGGTTTGCACTTGGGTGGTGAGGTTGGTGAGCAGTGCCGTCGTCTTGACGGCTTTCGTATTTATGAACCGGTCTGTTATGGCTATCGGTGGTCCTTTTTGAAGGAAGGTCGCGGCCATCACTACTAATAGCAATGGGGGCCCGTCCTCTCTTCTTGACTTCACGATTATAGCGACAGGTGTAACCGTAGTCTAGCCGATCAGAGCAAAAAGTTAGGTACCAAAAGAGGCCTGGAAGATAACAAGCACAGTAACAGCTGTTACAAGACAAATAACATCATTGGAAGCAGGAATCATTGGAAAATGTGCCATAGAACATACCTACGCATCGACGACTAAAGTTAAAAAGTCAGTATCAGAACATCGGCCATTGAGTTAGCGCCTTGTTTGGCTCAACTGAGCTGGGAAGGGCAAATTCAAAAAAGGGGGAAAAAACAATGAAAAAAAAAGAGAAAAACAGGATGGGATGATTGTATGAACATGTACGTTGTGTACAAGCCAAGGGCAGCGCAGAGGGGCACAAATAAGGTGTTCCATACCAAGGACACTCGCCGTTGCATCTAGTTCGTGAATTGCTGCACTTATCGCAGGCACGGCGCGTCCTTTTTCTTGGACGCGCATGTTCCGACAGGTCTTCCTCTGGCACGTCGTCCGGCTGCGGGGATTCAACGGCCATATCTGTGTGCACATGTGAATGTGTGTGCGCGTGCGTCTCTAACGGCCGACTGTCAATCTCCATCGTGTCAAAAAAGCGAGCCTCGCTTTTTCCCAGCGGATAAGAAGCTGATGGGCAAAAAAAAAAAAGTTGAAATCCCGTTGCTTGCTAAATTCGTGCGTCCCGTCTTGCCGTCTGACCTAAGTTGTCTGTCTACTACCGTCCCAGAGTTGTGATTGTCCGTGTCACAGATATGACAGCAGACAAGAGACGCCCGGGAAGTCGGCAGCAGACATCTGGTGATGGAGACTCAAGCTGGGCAGGACAGTATTATCGAAAGGAGGTTGTGGTCCGGTGTGTAAAACAAGACGGTAGAATATCTCTTCCCTTCTTTCTCTCTTCTAGGGTCCCGCGCGGCGCCGTAAAAGGACGGGTAGAGAAAGAGAAAGAGAGAAGATGTGGCCAGACACCAAAAGACAGATCAAATGGCGCGCCTAGATTAGATCGGAAGGAGAACTTTTTAGCTCATCTTTGGCAGATGGCCAGACCTCTAGCTGTCGCGAGCAAGTCCGATTTTGACAAGGTCAAAAAGTCCAGAAAAAAAGCCCGGTTCTAGTTCTAGATTCTAGTGAAGAGGGAGGTATGGAGAAAATTGCCGGACAGTCCGCCGGTAGGGTTTGTTTCGTCTTCGCAAAAAAATATCCCTCCATGAGCTTGGGATCGCTTCCGTCACCACAAGGAGCAGGGGACATCCCATCCTTCTACCCGGTCTTTATCATGGGAAGCAGTCAATGAGCATTTTAGTACTTAACGTTGCCTACAGCAGTGCTAAAAAGAATGCTTGACCGTTTAGTTTTGTCGGCAACGAGCTTTTCGGCACCCTCGAATTTCCCCCAGCGCATGGGTTTCCCCGCACTTGTAGGGAATCTGGGTCTTGCCGGGTAGTGTTCCACGCTGGTGGTGGCAACCCAATGCGACTGCCACTTTGGTCTAGCACTACCTACAGTAGACTAGTTCAACAAGGGTCTTGTTGGATGATTGATCGGGCGATTGGGTGCTAGCGTCGTACTGTAGAAATCGATGTGTCGGCAAGTCGGTCGCTTGTAGGTAAGGTAGGTATGTAATTATGTAGTTTCCCTTGGATGAATGACCTTTTGTTTTCAGAGCATTGCGTTGACTACTCTGAAAAATGAAATTTGATTACTACATTACTATACCCTAGGACGTAACCTTGCTAACCCACCTACCAGACACCCGTTCTTTCTGGTTGTCAACTTCAACTGGACGTGGTACCTACCCCCGTGGTATTATGTACCTTACCTATTAATTTGCCCTGGACCCAGATATTATTCGAGATCCAGCAAGTGGGGCGTAGCTGAGCTGGACCAAGGTAAATGACTCTGCATCATTTTTCCACAGGAAATCCGTCCTCCGTACCTACAGTGCCTTCCCACCGTACATCAGGTACTTACCCAGCATTCAGTGCATGGCCAATTGCTTATTGTTACTTCAGTTGCTTTCTTGCTGATCAGGTGGGATAAAAAGAAATTGAGACTGACATCAACTGAAATTAACCATTCTACCCATCATATCTAAGGTAAATAACATAAGTTATTAACTCGAGCATCTACCATGATAGATAAGGTAGGTATGCAGTACTTTTGATTTTTATTTCAACTCAGCTAGAGAACCCATATCTCCAACCAAGGTACCTTACCTGCCTTATGTGCCTACCCTACCTAGCTTATCCCCTCACGCAAATGTGCGAAGGTTCCATCAGGTACCTTGCTGCATGACGTTGAGTTCGATGATATGGTAGTTCCTAAAACCTTAAATTTTACCAGACCCTTTGGCCGCCTGAAATTTCTACCGGTAGAGCTGTATGTACTGTATTGTATGTACTTTCATACATTTTGCACGGAAATCGCACGCGCAGGATTCCAAGATCCATCCCTCTTGTGGCTCGCTTCATGCTGCCTCCAACATTTGAACTTGCAGCCTCCTACTGTCAACACTAACTGCTTGGCAGTTATGGCAATTCCTCGTTGCGGACCTCCGAAAGTCTTGGCTTCACGTCACATGCCTAAGGTACCTGGGTAATCCTTTACCTTTCGGTGCTATAACCAGACAAGCAAAGTAAGTAGACTTCTGTTACACCTTGACGGGCGTGACTCGGCACTCGCGAAGTGTGTCGAATATTTTGGGCTTGGCGAGTTATCAATTCGTCTCAACTATATCTCGCCTCTTCTATGTTTTCTTCTTTTTCTTCTGTAGTTGTTTGTTTCCTTGGTAATTATTCCCAAGTTTACACGACTGGGTTATCATTCAAAACAGCTAATCCCAACTATCAAAATCATCTGACCCCATAACCTTTTTTATTTTTCTTTATTTTTTATTTTACTTTATTTTTTATTTTACTTTATTTTTATCATTGCTTATTTTTGTCCTTTTTTTTTTATTCATATCTGCAGGCTTGCTCCAAAACAGGTAATAGGCTCGTCGGGACCCCCCAGGTCCAGGTAGTCAAACCGATAATCCCTCTCGGGCACCTCCGAGGCTGGCCGTGGAGGATCAGGCAGGAAAAACGTGGGCGATGCGGCACGGAACATTCCGTCATCTTCTCTTCCGTCCAGACCAAGCCCAAACAAGGGCTCGTCCCGTCTGACGTCGTCGTCGTCGCCCATGACGCTTGAGGGCGTCTCCAGTTTCAATACGCTTGCTGTCGACACCTCATCGGCACCCCTACTGCTGCTGCTGCGTCTGTTGCTGACGTACGACCCGGAGTAAGGTGTCGGTGGCGATTTCCTAGCTGCCAAATTCCGGATCATCTTGAGTGTCGGTCGGTGCATCACTATCGACTCGAGGATCGGCAGCCAGTCGGCGACGGACTTGGACCGATCATCCCGCCCATCCCTGGTCCGTTTTCCTGTCGATTGCCCTCTGGACTCGTGGCTTCCGCCCCCAAAGTGCGATTCGCCCAGGACTAACCCGAAGACGTCACTCAAACACCTGCTCTGCGGCCAGTGCCTTGCAAGCGCCGAGAGCGATGCGCTACACGCGCTGATGGCCTGTGCAAGATCGCCATCCTCCCTGAGCGACCTAGATCCTGGCTCTTGACTGCGGTGCAGAAGTGACACGCCACACTTGAACTGGGCAATCAGGGCCAGCCAGGACCGTTCACTCCCGGCCGCTGCTGTTGACCTCTGCAGATGTCTGAAGAGAAGGCATGCCTGCGTGGTGCTGTCCCGCGTTATTTTGTTCTTGTCAAGTCCAAGGTTCGATTCTTGGTCGGTCGCTACTGTTATATCTTGTCCGTCGTGCTCACCATCGCCCACATTTCCACCTGAGCTTTGGGGTGTCACTGCGACCGTGATGCTGTTGCAGTTTCCATCCTCGCCGGCGGCGTCGTCACCTCGACCGACATCTGGAGTTTTGGCGCCGTTTTGATGAAGCTCACTACCGAAGAGTGTTGCCAAACCAACATAGTATGTGAGTTGTAGCCATTCGGCAGCTGGGAACTGTTGCCTGCATAATTCACCCCAGTCCTGAAGCTCCTTCAAGAGTCTAGTCTCCTCCTCGGCGCTCCTCTGCTGGCATAGTCTGAATCCCAAGGCTTTACTCTGCAGTCTCAAGCCCTTGACGTACATGAGAGCCGTATCTTCTTCGTCGCTGTACAGCTCCGCTGTAATGTGGCCGTCCGATACCGATGGTGGAAGGTCAAAGGTAGTGCTGACAACACGGTCGAGCGCGTATGCGGACCAGAAGACCCTACGGCTAAGCTGGATCTTATTGTTTCCGTGGCCTGCCCAGTGGATGTTCCCAGAAGTCTTTTCGTCATTTCCATCGTCGTCTTCCCCAGCGTGAAGCCCAGCCAACACGCAGTAGCGCATAGTCGCACCCGCTATGCTTACCAGCCGTTCCGTGGACGGAGAGTGCAGCGCATGCATTGCCAGTAGCAAGTGTGCTTGAACGTGCAAGATGCGGTCTGGTTGAGCAAACACGTGGCTCAGATGACGCGTCACGGCAAGTCTGTAGAAGGCCAGGTGGCTCTGTTGGCCGTTGAGCAGCATGCCGATGCTGTACACCATGTTGGTGAAAAACCCTACCCAGAGATCCTGGGATCTCTGTAGGGGGTCTTTGAGGTTTTCAAGATCCAGGAACGCATAGCGTGAGTGAATGCGAGTGCGGTAAACCTCGAACAGACCAATCTCTGTTGGTCGGTCTATGGTAAGCTGGTGAGGCTGCTGCTGCTGTTGTGGGTTACCATGGTATCTGTTACCGTCCGGTCTGGCAAATGTCGCCAGCAGTCCAATCGCCGGGGCACTTCCAGACAAGCTGCTACCAGGCCTTTGGGTGTAGTCTTGACCTGCGAACCCGCTAGGGGACCCTGAGAACTGAAGAGGTTGCCCAGGCCCACTGTTGCGAGCCTGGAACGCTCCCATCGAAGCATTGGGTGAGCTGTGGCAAGAGTACACACTAGGGGACGCCCCGTGGTTGGTCGGGCTGTTGGTGCTGCTGAAGGTGCCATCCGGGGACGGCACACCTCTGTAGTAGCCGCCATGGCTTGGATTCCTGGCAGGCTTATGGCTAGGTTGGCATTGCTGGGCTAGTATCTGTGCCTTTTCGAGCCTGGCGACGCGTTCCTCGAGGGATGAGATGTCAACTGGAGAAGGCAGTGCCATCTGCGTATATGGCATGGTGCTAATGGTAGGGTTGCGCGAATGTCAGCAACGGGGGGTCATCGTTATTTTGGTGAGAACAAGTAGATAAAAAATCAAATTCGAGCTTTTACCCTAGACCAAGTCGAGGTACGACCTCATGGCACGTCTCTCCAGATTTGCTGCAGTTTGTACAGGGTCTTTGTTCATCGCATTTTTGCTAATAGTCCGGCCAATGTCAGTTTCACCTATTGCCATTATCTAACGACTATATCACACAGGGAGGGGACTGTTGTGTGCCAGCTTACCTTCCTCCTTCGGCAACGTCCGCATGCCAGAGTCTTTTGGCGTTTTGCAGGACGCTCCTCTGGCGGAGTTGCCATGGATTCGTAAGGTGCTGGTGGTGGCGAGGCAGACATTGTGGTTGGTCACAGTTGAAGCCAGGATCGTCTTTTTTTTCTTTTTTTCTTTTTGGGAAGTAGACTGTTGGACAGTTTAAAAAAAGAATCCAGTGGTTGCAAGAACCCCTGTGAGTATGTGTGTTCGATGCTTCAACGTTTTGATTCTTTACCAACGTTCCGTTCGTCTTACAAGTACAATGGGAAACACATTGGACCCTTTCAAGTTGGTGAAAGTAGTATGTAGTAATTAGAAAAGTAAAAAAGAGAAAATGGACAATAAACCAAGAAAAACTCACAAACCCCTCTAAACAAACAAGAAATCCCCCCGGGGGTCAACCTCGCAGAATGGAAACAACCGGGCATGACGGCACTCGTTCATCTTTTTTTTTTTTATTTTTTTTTCCCTCGCGCGGCGCAAAGGAACGTAGGTATGTAACAATCCAATCCCCCCAAAAAGGGAAAAATACACCCCCAAAAAAAGACAAGTGTACCCCCACTCTGCATCATCTCCCCTCATCCACTGCTCCCTTCCCAGGGGTCCAAGATTTGGAGCCCATTCTCCAAAGAAAATTGGTTGGTTAATAAGAGGATGGGGGAGATAATAAAAAAACAGGTATGTACTTTGTTCAAACTGCGTTATTACAAAGATGCGACTTATGCAAGGCAGGGCACGCGCAAGCTCCATCCCCGTCTCGCCCCCCTCTCCCCTCTTAAGCTTAGCAGCAGCAATATTAGGTACAGTGAACTCTTTTGACTGTTTTTGTTTTTCTCTCTGGGAACCGGCTTATCTGCGGCTTGTCCAATTGAGAACTTGGAAATGGTTTCCAAGCCGGACTGGTCTCCGCATCTTTGCCTGACCTTTGCCCCGGGACGGGTCTCCGGGGGGCCATGTTGTTGACCTTTATTTGCCCCAACCAACCCCCCCCCCCCCCCCAGAATAAGCACGGGTGGATGAGGAGGAGCTTGCTTGCTATCACCCCCACACAATTATCTGGTGCTCGGGGACCAGAGCCCGGCCATCGCAAAGAGAACTTAAGCTACAACCAAGACACCGGCACCCGGCAATTGGCCGGGACCGCGGATATTTTACTATTCACAGCTATGAAATTTACCATTTCTTTAGCAGAGTCACATATTTTGTAAATGATCTCATCCTCCTCCTTGTTTTTTTGACTTCGCATTACCTCTGGTTTAGGGGGTTCTATTTCAGTTTTTGCCCTGTAGTTCGTCTCAAATACCCAAGTACCACTTTGGTGGTTCGAGCAGCCGTTGTTCTCGAAGGCAAAGATTAGCGCTCTGGTGGTTGCGCTAGTCCCATCCTCAATTTGGACAATCAACGCCCCCCACAGAATGGCCGAGTCGATGGGACAAGACGAGGGGTTCTGAGGAAAACACCCGTCGGAAAATGACTCGTTTATATGGGGATGGATGACCCGGGGTTTGGGTGAATGTCTTGGCAAAGCAGCATGCAGTTGATAGGTCCAATGTGTTAGGTTACCGTCGTCGAAGGGAACATGGCAGCGGTCTCGTGAGGTCATTCTGTCATGGGTACGAGCACTCTGCAGCCGAAGAGTAGCCGGTTGTTACTGAGTGTCTTGCTAGCCGAGTGTATGCGACGTATAAAGAAAGACCGGGCTCGAGACGAGACTTGTCTAAACCCCAGCTTACCTTTTGACGAATGCGTAGAAGACTGCATAGGATAGTTATAGAAATGACAAATGTTTCAAAAAGTGCATACGGTTCTAAGTCTTGGAGAAGGTTACCGGAAGATACACAAAGATACAGCACGTCAGAGATCAAATGATACTTGGATGGTTAGATAACATGCCAAGGACGTAGAACTGGATTAAATACTGAACGCCCCGCCAGTCCAGTTGAAGAGTTGTAGGCTTTGGGCCTAAACCCCGTCATCGCTCGTGGTACAAGATATGTTGACAGACATGATAGTAAAAGAGAGAAGGAAGGCAAGGAAATAATGGTAATGTATAGACTTTCGCGCCAATGAATTAAGTCGTAATTCGGCAAACTCCTTGACAATGACGAGCGAAGACAAGGAAACAAAACAAAGGAAATGTCGTGAGCATGGGTCGCCGAGTCGCGCCCAAATGTGCATAATGCTTGCTAAAAAGTACAAGGCCGCGTTGAAACGGCACTTTTGACCTCAAGGAGCGGTATTGACCCGCGCATCCAAGAGAAGTTGGCTAGTAGGGTATCGAAGCTGCAAATCATACATATGTTCCGATTGGCGTGGGTATAGTATTTTTGGGGGGTAAGGGGACTGAGGGGATAAAAATGGCAAACGATGTGGTGAGATCTCTACCGATCCAAGCGGGGCTGCGGTTGCCACCCGTTTATCCAAGCCATCAGTCCCATCCCAATCAAAACAACACCAATCATAGACGCATATGGTGCTGCTTGAGCCATGGCGGGATCGTTAGGACCGGAGGAAGATCCGTGGATCAACGATTTAGACAGAGGCGTTATCGTGCTGGCCCTCGAGAGCGTCGGCTTGTCTGCTGATGTGTCATTGCCAGCAGTCGACTCGTCCTCACTCACTCCTGTTTGTGAGGATGCATTTGTGGATTGCCCGCTGTTTGGCAAGGTAGATGGTGTTACCGCACTGGTGGGCGTCTCGGGATATGACCCAATAACTGGCTTGATGTCGCCTTCGCTCAACGATATCGGTGCCCCGGAACGCCCTCTGCCACGGGCACTTGATTGTGACCGAGAGTTTCTCTCAGCCTCAAGCTTTGCTATCTGTTCATCTCTTTCCCGCAGTTTGCTTATCATCTCAGCAAGAGTTTGGCGGTCACCATCCCTCTCAGCCTCGGCCTTGTCGGCCCTTTTCCTTTGGGATTCGAGTTCCTCCCTGAGGTTGATCATTTCTTTCAATATCTCATCCATGCGATCCTGTAACTTGGCAGCCGCTTCCGCAGCCGCGGCGGCATCGGCGGCGGCGGCAGCGGTTTCGGTTGTTTCCGGATTCGCAGTTGTTTCCGGCTCTGTCGGAAGTTCAGAGTCGGCCCTGGTAGCAACCGGTTCTGTAGCCTTGTTGCTCGTATCCACAGGTGGTTCGAATGTGTCCGCAAGCAATGTATCCTGGATGTTGGCTTTTGTGGGACCGTTGGCATGCATTTCCACAGCGGCATCCTCCAGCTTCCTTACGAGTCCTTCTGCACTCTGGCGCTGCTCTCGTTCCTTCTGTACCATCTCTTCCAGGTCTCGTATCCTAGCACTCTGGCCCTCGATTTCCTTCTTGGCTGTATTGAGCGTTTCTGTCAACTGGATGATCTGGCTGAAGTTTTCTTGCCGGACGGGTGATGTGCTTGTCTGTGGCAGCTTTGGTCGTTCTGTTGTTCCTCGTTTCAGTGACGGAGGGTCTCCATTGGAGCGCGCCGCATCCGGCTTCTCGGGAAGGGGTTGTTGTGGAGGAGGAGCGGGAGGTTCTGAGAACCTTGTGGCCTTTCCAGGATCTGAGCGGAAAACAGCACTGTTGTTAAGAGCTGGTTTTGAACCTAGTGCGTCGGTATTCTCTAATAGCTTGATGTCATCTTTGCCCGCAAGTGCTTGAAGAAAATCCGCAGTCCTTTGGAGCTCGTTCAACTGGGATTTTGCCAGTCGTCTTTCTTGCTATATTTCGGGCGCTTGTATCAGTATCAGTTCGTTCCAGCGTTCAGGAAACCCTTGGGGTACTCACATCTAATCTATTGCAGATGGTCTCCATCGGGTAAGGTCCCATCCAGTATCCATTTCTTTGCATCATCCCGTTCTGTTGTGCGCCAGGCATAACGGCGTTGGGCGCCATACGCCCATTGTTGAGCGAAGGCTGACTCCCGGTTCGACCTCTTTGGGGCATGCCGGCCATTTGTTGCATCATCATGTGCCCACCGGAAGGGTCAATATCCCCAAAGCTCATGTCCATCAAAGCGTGAGTGGGATTTAAAAACCCAGCATGTTCAACTTTAGCGGCGACCTTGTGATGTACCACGGACTTCTGATCCTCGTTGACAATATCAATACCGAGTTCAAGATGGTCCGAGGTCTGTAGCTCGTGAGGTTCAGAGTCGCGATTTTCTGGGGATAAACGTGTGCCGTTGACAAAAGTGCCGTTGGATGATTTAATATCACGAATGTAAATTTTGCCCGAACGCTCAGCCCAAATCTCGGCATGTTGTCTGGACAGAACTTTGCTGTCGAAATATCCGTTGACTGGGGTGGGGACGGTTCTCGCGTTTGTTTGTCGGCCGATGCGCAACGTGTCTGGGGAAAAGGGTACTGATATCGTCTTCCGCTCAAAAGTGCCGTTCAACGACAAAAGGTAGAGGACGGGCTGATTGACACCTATGGGATCACCCACCGGCCGTCCGATCATACCTTGCTGGCCGACCTGGTTCTGCAGGCCGCCCATGATAGGTGCCTGATGCATCGACACGTTGCCGTTGACGGCGCTTGGTGCGGGCCGGTTGGCGGGCATTCGTGAAAAATCCACACCTTCAGGCTTTACCGGCTGAGGCTGCTGTGACCATTGTCCCTTTGGTTGCACTCTCTTTCGATTCCAGCCGTTCACATCGCCACCGGTCGCTGATGGGGCTCCATTTGTGTGGCCGTTGATCACTGTGCCGGTAGAAGAGGTCGAGGCGGTGGAGGTAACCGAAGATGCCGAGTTTGTGCGTTGCAAGGCTTTTCGAGGCGTAAAAACGCCCCTCGACTCGTCAGAGTTCATCGCGTGCAGGGACGAGCTACCATTCAATCCCCATGCTGGCCGGTTGATGTTGGCGAAACTAGGAGGGCTTGCAACGGCCGTCATGGGGAAAGGTCGCTAGTCTGCGCGAGCGAAAGCAGAAACGGGGTTTGACCGAAATGAGTCTCGATGTCGTCGGTCGGTCGCTCGGTTGGTAGACAGGGTACGGGTACGCGAATCAGTGAAAGAAGTTGAGATAAAATGTTGCCGTGGCAAGCGCGGGCGGTGTCGGTGGCCCAGTGAGCCGTTGACGTGGACTCGCCCGTTGTGAGCGATCAATCGGCTATGTCGCGTGTCGTGTCAGTTCGTCTTGATTCGCCGTCTTGTCTCGCTTTTCTCGATTATCCTCTTGTGGATTCTTAGTGTACCTGATGCAGGGGTTTTTTTTTTTTTTTTGTTTTTTTTACCCTGCACTTTTTTGTCGCTGCCTCGATTAATGCGATCTGGTTGTCTGTTGTTGTTGCGTCAGAACAAAGCCAGCAAACCCAAGGGCGAAAAAAAAAGCCGGTGGAGACAACGGGTTCGATTGACGGGGGGCGGCAGGGGGCTCCTGCAAAACGGCGGCGCACGAGGCACCTAGCGGCCGGTGTCGATTGATAGACGGGAGCAATACAAACACAAGAACGGACCTACGGGCAAATTTGAGTGGGATGACAAAAAAGGGTCGCTTGCGGCGATGACGACGATGATGATGTTCTCTGGCCTGGGCTTCTTCTCAGGTGGACAGCTAGCTGAAAATTGAGACCGCCTCGACGTCTGATCGTTTGAGCCGCCCGTGGGAACAACCCCCGTCTCGCTAAGCGCTTGGCGTGGCCGAATCCGCGACAGGCCTTTTACACATAAAAGCACCAGCCAGACCTATTATTATTATTTCCGTTGCTTGATTGACGTACTTGTCTTGGTGGGCATCCGCTGGCACCTCGGAACCTCAAAAATTAACGTAACAGGGCTGGCAACAGATTTACGTACAGTCAGTCATGTATACCTACGTAAGGTAATAGTGCCACTTCGCTGGCAGAGAAGCCAAATCCCATCATTGCCAACGGTTTACGGGTTTGGCTTGAACTCCATATCGGGTTACGTTGTCAACAATCCACCAATTACCGTACCTAACTCAACTGTTACCTAATAAAGAGTCCCGCTTTATTTTAGCTGCAGCACTCATTGGGGCTGGTTTTGGCTGGCCGACACATGGAGGCTTGGGAGGATACCGCATATTAAGCCCACTAAACAGGGGCCATCGACCAAACAGTTTCCAAGAAACCATAATCGCCATGCTGCAAGACATTACAAGGCGGCACGTGAGAATAAATTGTGGCAATAGATCACATACTGTAGAGCAAGCCATATACCGAAACCAACTGCAACCTGGAATCAAGAGGCGAAGGAGCATAATGCCTTAGCTGATAGGTAAGGCAGGTACCTTAGGTACCCACCTTGGATACCTAACGCAGGTAGCTTGCGAAGTACCTACTACCTGGGCCGATTGTTTCCATGGAAGGCAAAGATGATCTTCTACACTGTTCGGAGAGTTCAGAGGTCCGTGCACACCTGGAGGTCGATTGAGTGGGTCGTTCTGGCACACAATGGAGAGTTGGCAGCACAAAATGGCGGCTGCCAATCATCGCCTCCAAATTTTCTTCCCGGTGGAGACGGAGGAAGCTTTGACGAGTGATACCCGCAAGCGACAGCTCTGACGTTGATCACGGCGTGATTCGATAGCTCCGTCGTTACAATTTTCTGCTTGTCTACTCAGCCCTTATTCCGTTGTCAATCAACCAACCCCGATAGAACACCTCCGTGTACACAAAATCTCCAGACATGCCTCCTCCTCCGAGACAAGTCGGCCATGGCGCCGCCCCCTCCAACATGGACAAGCGTACGCCGTAAACCTCCGTATGCAACCATCACTTGCGCCGTAGCTAACAGGAGTGACACAACAGTGAAGATGGGAGCAATGATGGGAGGAAGTTCGTGATCTCGACACATTTCTGAGCTTAACTGATCTGATTCTCGAATTGAGGGCTGACTATTTACCTTCCGAGCAGCTGTCGGTGCCATTATGGGTTTTATTTATGGTAAGTCCAGAGAAAAGCAGCTGTTTGTTTGCACTTACCAAGATTCGGCATGCTGACTACAATAACCATGCGTCTTAGGCACCGTTACTGTTTTCCGCGGAGGCGCTGGTCCCAACGGTATCATGAGGACGATAGGCCAATACATGCTTGCTTCGGGGACCACTTTCGGGTATGCCGGCCTTTGACCAACCTACCTACATAACCGCTTGTCTGTGCATCACTAATAAGCATAATGCTACTTTTTTTTTACACGGAACAGATTCTTCATGGGAATCGGAAGTGTTATCCGCTCCGATGCCTCCCCAATTGCCCAGCAAGCTTATTTCCAGACTCGACCGCGACCCTTGATCATGGCTTCCCACCGTGCGTTCAGACCTCAGCCGAGCACCAGGCGGAACGACTGAACCCAAACAATAATTAGTCTCCAAACTTGACTTCGGGGTTTGTCATGACCATCCCACAAGACGGCTGGATCTACGCAAGCACACGTGTCTACTGTATACCTACATATCTTGATTCTCACATGTTGTTGTTAATGCAAGGCTGGACAAGACACAAAAGTCTTTACGTCTACATTGTGTAATGCATTCAGTACCTGATCGTCGATCACGAACCTCTTATCAGGATGCGAGATGTGCGTCTGTGTACCAACGCAATGGAAAAAAAAAAGGGGGCCCCACAGAACAGAGCCTGTCAAATCGAACCATCATCGTGGTGCGAATCCGGCAAGATCTCTAGTCTACGGGTGTAGGGTTTGTTTCGGCTTCTGTCTGTGTTGTCTAGCCTGCCCACATCACGCCAGATCCAATTTGCCCGCCCAGATCCTCGACGACGTCCTGCAAGGTACAGAGTTGTCTCTTCAGACGAGAGGCGGGCCTAAATCCTACTCACTACCCTAACTTGCTTTCGAGGGAACAGGCAAAGAGGCAACTCGCCGAAGGGGTTTTGTTTTTGTTTCCCGCCTGCAGCAAGGTGCACGGGCTAGTGCCAACGACTCTCGAGTGCCATCCTTCCTTCTGGCGTCGGTGCCCAGCAAGTTGCCGACATTTCCGCGCCCGGGACGCGAAAAAGCCGAGCGCAAATGCAGGTTGTTGATTTTCAGGATCAAAGTTGTCATGGGAAGGAGGTGGGCTGCTCAGGGCCCAATTTAGGCGCAAAATTACACAACGCGCTCGCGCGTGTGTGTATGTTCTTCGGAACGATAGAGTTGGGTTTACGAACCGCCCTCTTACTGCACTCTCATGTCAGCAACCCTCAGCGACCAGCATCAGCCTTGAAATGGATACCGGCGTGTACGTACGTCTTTACACGTTGACAATATATTGCAGTCCTTGAAAACATCCGAATGTTTAGCAGACATGGTCAGGATGGCGGCAAACCAGACAATAGAACGGAACAGACATGCTTCAGTGGAATTCCAACACATTCTGCCTTTTGGAGACCTGCCTGTCCATGTCAAGCAACTAAGAAAACCGCCCTCGGCACTTAAAGCTCTGGCGCAAGCAGGGCCAAAAATAGCGCCGTGCTACCGCACACTCGCTGCGGCTGGCCGTTGGTCCGACCTTTTTATTTTGAAGAAGCAGTCAAAGTCTTGGCACAGGACTCCTGGCAAACAGTGGGGAATCAAAGGGATCAGATCGACTTCTCCTGGGCTACCTAATATAGATTAGTGGCGGGTAAGTACTTTGAGTGGCGCGATTGAAAGGAGAAGCAAGCAGCAACAAAAGAACAAATCACCCCAACCACGCCGGTTCCTAACGGACTTGACTACTGCATAGGTATAGTCGAGTCGTGTGCTCAAAGAATGGCCGACGTGCCGATTTTCCATGAGAATGCTGCAACGGCGATTTCTGGTCAGCTTCCGAATTGCCGATTACGTGCATTCTGGGGTCCATCTAGTATTGATAGTCGGTTCGACTGGTTAAAACTCGCCGTACAAGCACCAACCTAAGGTTATCCATCACTAACTTTTTTGATGACTTATACTGCCAAGACTGGCTCGGGCCGTAGACAGATATGTCTTGCTTTTCTTGGCACTCACAATCGAAAACATATTTCGCTATAAGGTATTGCCAATGGCAAAGACATTGCATGTTAATGGTGTCAGCCTCTTGTTATTCGGTTCGGTTACATGGCTCTTGCTCGACTTCAGACTAGATAGGAGAAGGGACGACCAGATAGGTGCTCCCATCCACATTGTGCCTATGCACCTCGCGCACACAGACCAGCAGCTCGCCATTCCTAGGCAATGCAAACTGCAAAAAGCCTTGTTCGTATTATTCTCCTGCACGTCCCCGTGCCTTGATACACGCCTTCTCTGCATCATTCCTCTGGCTGTTTCGAATCCGCTCGGATTCAAGCTGAAAAATGACTCTTGCTACCAACTTTGTTGGTCGTCTGCACAGAAAACAAAACAAACCCCAGTACATCATAGCCAGATATGTCTTGAGCTGGGCAAAAATTGAAAGGCAGATTTTTTTTTTTTAGTAGTGACAGGTTCAACATCTTGACACGCTTGGCAAGGGTTCCTACTGTTCCGGCTTGGCTGGATCACGTCGTGGATCGTCTGAATACTATTTTTGTGTTTATATGTTTTGCTTGCAATCTTTTTTTACTTCCAACCCCGTAAGCTGACTACCCTTTGCTAGGAACTCAAAATATTGAATTTCGGGCATTAGAAGAAGGAAGGCCCTAAGTATTGTCAGCCGCGAGTGTGGCTATGGATTGTTCGGTTTTTCTTTTCTTGCCGTACTGGCCGCCGACTTATCAGCCTCTTCAAAACACCTATCCCTGCATACCTCCGTCCATGCCGGTCAAAAGTGGTTGATCACTCTCGCGTATAGGGAATGGACGGAAATACAACGTTTGCCTCTCAGCCCGCCTCAGCACGGATACTTCTCACCACAGTAAAAAATGCAGGGCATGCATCATTACGTCTTTGCGCATCTGGACCAAATCAAGCTTAGTGTCCGGCCGGCCGTTCAAGGATCCTAGGTCTTTTCTATCTGGGGTTGGACCTTAGGCGAAAAGAGTTTACTCGACATGGCATACACGAGTTTGTTCGGAGGTTCGCTATGTGGATGGTTCCTCGTCTCCTCGGCCCTCGTGGCACTGCTGCGGGACGTGCAGCACGGATTCTAATGCCATCCATCTTTTTTTTTTGTGTCCTTGCACTTTAAGCGTAGTAGTCATCAGGTAATAGGAACTCCGCCTCCTTTGGTGCTGCTTGCATCTCCTATATATTCGTTCTTTTCCTTGCTCTGTTTCAACTTCTTCTCTTGTTTTTTCCTCACCGTCGACAGATCTAGTTCGTCTTCGCCTACTTTCTTGCCGGCAGTGAACCGTTGCGGTGTTGATCACTTTCGTTTGTTCTTTTTTCTTTTGATCTTTTTTTTTTTCAATTTCTTTTTTACATTCTTCACTTTGCAATCAACAAAGACGGTTTAATATTAATCCAGAGGCCCTCGTCTCTTCTAACAACAATCGCTACAATGGGTATTATGCAGGCGATGGCTTCCAGGGCGGCCGGAGATGTCAAGAACTTGGCGGCAGCCCTCTCGCAGGATGCCACTAACGGGTATGCGGCTACCCAAAATCACAAACAAGACGAAAAGAGCTGAATCTTGGCTAACATGAGCTTTGCCATATACAGAAAATCGAAACTAGGAACCTTCATGGCTCCTATGCTTCCGTTCTTCCTGGCCAACAATGCTGCCATGCAGCACGGCAAGCCATGGGGTGACAGGACTGTGGAGTCTACCAACCCTTACCGCCAGGCTCCGACGACCGGTTCGATAAGAAGCTACGACTGGACCATCAGCCGAGGAGTTATAGCTCCGGATGGATATGAGGTCCCTGCACTTCTCATCAACGGTCAGTACCCGGGTCCGACCATCGAGGCCAACTGGGGAGACACCGTTCAGGTCACGGTCCACAACAACATCACTGGACCGGAAGAGGGTACTGCTATGCACTGGCACGGACTTCTGCAACGGGGCACTCCTTACCAAGATGGTGTTCCTGGTGTGACGCAGTGTGCCATTGCTCCTGGACAGTCGTACACATACTCTTTCCTGGCCGATCAGTTCGGAAGCTCTTGGTATCACTCGCACTATTCGGCACAATACTCGAGCGGTGTGGTTGGGCCAATGGTCTTTTATGGTCCTGGACGACAATTTTACGACGTTGACATTGGCCCCGTCATGCTGAGCGACTGGAACCACCAAAACTATATGAACATTATCGAGAAGATGCTCCAGCCTGCTTCAAAGGGTGGCAACCTCAAAGTGAAATCCGACAACAACCTGATCAACGGCAAGGGTGTCTTTGACTGCAAGACCAAGGCAAAGGGTGACAAGACCCCCTGCACTCCCAATGCCGGCTACGCCAAATTCAAGTTCCAGTCCGGCAAGGTCCACCGCCTGCGCCTCATGAACACGGGTTCCGACGGCATCCAGCGCTTCTCCATCGACGGGCACATGATGACCGTCATCGCCAACGACTACGTCCCCATCCGCCCCTACCAGACCAAGGTCGTCACCCTCGGTGTCGGACAGCGCGCCGACGTTCTCGTCAAGGCCGATCAGACCCCTGGCACCGGCTTCTGGATGCGCAGCACCATGGTCTGCAACGAGGGTGCCCAGCCCAACGCCCTCGCCGCCGTCTACTACGACCAGGACAGCGACGCCACGCCCGACAGCAAGGCGTGGGATGTGCCTGACCCCAAGACTTGCGCCAACGACGACATCGCCCAGTCGGTCCCCATCTTCCGCATGCCTGTTGCCCAGCCCACCCAGACCGAGGAGTTTGTTGCCGAGATCTTCACCAACTCTAGCGGTGTCTCGCTGTTCAAGTTTGGTGGTGTCAGCGCTAGGGTCGACATGAACTCCCCGCCTCTGTTGCTCGCAAACGTCGGAAACACCAGCTTCCCTGCCGAGTGGAACGTTCACGACTTTGGTGGTAGCAAGGTCGTGCGGTTGGTCGTCACCAACAAGACCCCTGGAGCGTAAGTTAACCAACACACAAAAACACCCCTCCCACCCAAAATCACAGAGCCAAGAACAAGTAAAAGAGCTAACCCCCAATCCAACAAACAGTCACCCCATGCATCTTCACGGCGCCAACGTTCAGGTCCTGGCCGAGGGTGAAGGAGCTTGGGACGGCACCACCATCACCAACTCTGATAACCCTCTGCGCCGCGACACTCAGATCGTCCGACCCAACGGTCACGTCGTGCTCCAGTTCGATGCGGACAACGCCGGAGTCTGGCCCTTCCACTGCCACATCGCCTGGCACGCCTCGGCCGGTTTCTTCTCCTCTGTCTTGACTCAGCCCGACTCGGTCAAGGGCATGAGCATCCCCATGACCCTCGCCCAGACCTGCCGCGATTGGGCCGTCTACACCAAGACCAACATCCCCGACCAGATCGACAGCGGTGTTTAAAGAATTGTTCGATGGCCTGTGGCCTACGTTCTACTTGATTGCAAAGACATTTTATCTTCTTCTTCTTCTTGTTCTTGTTCATTATTAACATATCCCCTAACCACCCTCTTACAATCCCCCCTAATATCTTAAACCCCCCCACCCAGCCTCTGTGCCACATATCACTCCTCACTCCGGCCGGTTCCGCTTCTTGTCACAACCCCAACAACCAGCATTAAACCCAGTACATATTACGGTTGGTCCCAGTGTCCGCCGACATTTTTTTCTTTCTCTGTTCTTCTTATTCTTCATCTTCTCTTCTTCTTCATGACCTCTTATACCCTCTCTCCAATACTCGAAAGACAACCACACTGCTTCCAAGCGCATCTGGATTGGTACTTCCTAATTGGAGACTAGGTGCGGGTTACAGGGGTATTGTAGAAAAAAAACAACTATGCACAGCGGGTATCTTGTATAGCATATAGACTTTTATACCGGGAGGCTGCCATTTGAAATAGCAGTTCTTATTCTTTTCTACTCTGAGGGAGTCTTTCTTGAGCTCATGTGCCTACGTAGGAGTTGCATTGGCATGGTGTCTCGTTCGGTTTTGTACATATATTCTCAGCCTCGGTTTGGTTTAAGCAGGACAATCAATCCTCTTTTTATTTTTATTCCAATTCCCAATGCTGATCCAGTGGTCATTTCTCTCTGTGACATGATGATAGGTGCACTTTTTATCTTTTTATCTTTTTTTCTTTTCTTTCCTGAACCGAGAGCAACATACGACCACAAGAGACATGCAACCACACGTTGGTTCATGTGATGCGATAAACGCAGGCTCTACAAACAATCAAATACTAGTCAACGAGTTCAAAACACATGCAAATAATTTCCAGAATCTTAGGGGTATTTGAAAAAGGTTGTGTATATATAAGACACTAGGGAACCTCTTGCCTTGTACTCCTCAAGCCGATACACAGCTAAACTAAGTAATATGGTTCTGACGGCCGTCGGTTATGCAAGCTTTGGTGAAAGTAATGAGCAGACAAGTACCGTGGACCCCCTGGATCAACATTGAACGATCGGACTCGGGCATAAGAAAACAAGCGTGGGTATGAAGTGAAACCAAAAAGAGATGGAAAACATGAACAGCAGAAAATATGAGATGAACAAAAAAGAGATGAAAAAAAGAGAGCATGGGAGGGAAGGTTGGAAAACATGGTAGTAGAGAAGCGGAAATCACATATGCCCAAATCGCGGACCGAGGGCTAACAGAGAAAATATGAAATAAAATAAAGAATAAAATCAAAGCAAAGCAAAACGAAACAAGACACGAAACGAACCATTTTCCTTCATCCGAACAAAACGATAAAACAAGTGATAAAAATCCGAACCATGGTCTCAAAGTTTCTCATATCTGACTAGGTAACAGTCAGTGCACAACCGCTGCCACGCAGCCGGCTATTATTAATCCTTTGTTAAGCATTGTCGAGCCTTTTCCTCCAGTCGGCCAGAGACTCGCTTAACCCCTTGTCATCTTTATCGCCTGCCTTTTTCCCGCCCGGACCACCACCTCCGGCGCCGCTAGTTGCCGCCGTAGGAGTGGGGATTCCTGCGCTCTCAAAATCGAACGCGTTGGATAAGCGATAGTTCTTGTTCGTTGCCTCCCAGTGTGTCCGGAGGGTCTCGAGCTCATTGGCAAGGTTGTCCAGGGCGGCCGAATTTCTTTCACCACCACTGTTGTACTCACTGGCCGTGTCGAGGCTGTCGCTCCGGAGGTGTCCACCCAAGCCGCTGAGACCCCCACCGGGTGCGCTACTGTCCGTAGAGACAGAATCGCCGGCACCAGTATTGTGGCCAAGCTTGCCATTTGTCTTTGCTGCTGCTGCCGCCGCCGCCTTGGCTTCAGCTGCTTCCATGCTGGCTAACGATTCCCGGAGCTGATCCGAGTTCATGCTCGCAACCTGCCTGCTGCGACGGCGGTAGTTGTCCACCGACGACTCGACCTGGTCGAGGAGAAGGTTAACCTTTTTCTCGGCATCCTGCGCCCGCTGTTCCAGGAGAGAGTTCTCCTGTTGAAGTTGTTCCAAATCTTTCTTGTTCATATTGACACGCTGTGATGCCTCCTCGCTGTGCTTAACAGCATTGTCGCGCTCACGCTTAGCTGCTTCGAGCTCGGTACGAACAGCCTGCATCTGTTTTTCAAGTTGTGTCGTAGCAGTCATCATCTCCGACTGTAGCGTTTCGATCTTCTTGGTCAGTGTGGCACGCTCGCTCTCCCATTCGGCCGGCGTGTTGGTGATGGAAGGACCCTTGGTGTCCTCCATGTCGCCGATTTGGGTCTTGAGCCGCGTGTTCTCGTTCTTGTAGCGCGCCAGCTCCTCCTTCAGCTTCTTCAGCATCTTCTCGGTGCCCTTGACATAGTGCACCGCCGACTGGTAGTCATTTTCTAGTTGGCTGAGCTTCTCACGGTATGCTGACTCGGTGCCCTGTGCTTGCGTCATGAACGCTTGCCTGTGCTCTTCTTGCGCCTGCTGAGCGGCCTGAAGCTGCTGCTCTAGTTCACGAACTCGGGCTGCCGCATTATCAGGTGTTTCGCCGCGCGGGCTTGCACGTGATCGGGGGGCGCCATTCGGGCTTATACCACGCTCACTCAGTATATCCTTGAGCGTGTTGTGCTGGACCGTAATGGCATTGGTCTCAAGCTGCTGAGCAGAGAGCTGGCTCTTGAGGTCTGAGTTTTCGGCCTGAAGCGATTGGGTATCGCGCATCGCGGCCTGGAGTTGCTTCCGGATGTGGACGCCATCCCGGCTAGCCTGCTCCTGGTATGCCTCGAGGCCGGCAATGCGCTCCTCGGCACTTCGTAGCTTGTCAGAGGCAGTATCGGCCTGTTGTTGGTATTTCCTAACCATGGCGTTTGCCGCGTTGAGCTGACCTTGCAAAGCAACAATGCGGTCCGAGTCAACCTTTTCTGACTTGCCGACACTCTTGGCCGTGATTTGATCGAGGCCGTTCAGTAACGCTTGCTTGTGAGCCTTGGCCTCGTTGGCATGGCGCTCAGCAAGCTGTTCCGCGTCACGCAAGCGCGCAGTGATTGCCTCAAGTTCAGCTGTGCGTTGCTCATGCTCTGCCTTCAGCTTGATTAGTTTAGCCTCGATCTCCTCTCGACTCGCCCTCTCCTCCTCCGCCTTGCGCTCGAGAAGCTCTCTGATTTCCGTCGAGGCAGCAAGGGCTTGTCGAAGACCGGTAAGGGCGTTACTGCTCTCTTCCGAGTTCCCAGTGAGTTCTTTTAGCTTCGCATCAAGCTCCTCCTTCTCGACACGAAGTGTATCTGTCTGAGCCTGAGCTTCCGCGGCAGCAATAGCCTGCTCGCGTGATTCACGTTGCAGAATGTGGAGCTCGGCTCTCAGACTTTCCGTTTCGAGGGAATTTTGTTGCTTGAACGTCTCCAGATCACGCATGCGCTTCTGTGCAGCGTTCGCGGTATCGTCCGCCAGCTGCCGAGCGCGCTTCTCGGCCTCTAGCTCGGCGGACATCCTGTCAACCTGGTTCTGGAGATCTTTCTGAGAGCTAAGGGTTGCTGCTAGCTTCCGACTGAGCTCCCCATCCCTCTCGTCAGGATCTCTTGCGAGGTCCATCTGGGGCGTACTTGACATGCTGCCCCCTACTTGACCCGCAAGCCGGGCTTTCGCGTAGACTGCTTCCTGAATCGCGGCGTCTCTCTGCTTCTCAGCTTCCGCGATCTGCTTGGCGGCGAGCACAGCCTGTTTGTCTACCGATATCTGGACATTAGCCAGCTCTTGGCGCATGGCTAACAGGGCCTCAATCAAAGGCTTGTCCTCATCATCAAAGGTCTCCGCGGCACCCCGCTCGAAAACAGGGCTCATCGAGGCATTGGGCGTATATCCAGCTTTCCGTGCCAGCTCCAGCTCAGAAGCGTACCATGCATTCCTGTTCCGGGCCATGTCAAGCTCCTTGAGCAAAACCACAGTCTGCGAGTTCCTGTTTGACGACCTGCGGTTCGGGTTGCTGTTCTGTCTAGTTGGTGGGGGCGGCGATGCCGCCCTAACGGCCGTGGCTTTGAGCCCAGGGTCCGTAGAGCTATCCACCGACCCTGACGACTTGACAGAGCGTGCTTGCGGGGGCTTTGGCGTCTCCACTACTGGCTCCAACTTGGGTACAGTGGCCGCTTTTGGACCAGTACCCTGGCCAGTAGGTGTACGCCTACCATTAGTAGGGAGATCTCCCATCTTTGCGCTGTCCGGTATCACAGGCGAAGAGTTCTGTATCGGCGTCACCGGTGACACCACAATATCCGCCCTATCCCGTGACGTGTTGCGCGATCTCGGGGCAGCGTTGGTGTTTACCCCCGGTTTCTGGGATTGTCCTTGAGATTGAGTGTTAGAAGGTGGAGCACCGGCGGCTCGAGGCAGCTTCGATGCATCGGTACCATTCGGACCTCGAACTCCGTTGGGGGGACTCTGCACCGCTCCTGCATCTCGTGGGGCCATCATCCTCTTCTCCGGGGGGCCCTGAGACCCCTCTCTCAACGGCAAAGCGCGATTCGCTACCTGCATGCCGCCCGCTTCGTTGGAATTGCTGGTGCTTGGCCGCCTTGTGCCCTGCTGGCGCTGATTTGTCTGTATCTGTGAATCGTTCGGGTACCTGATCTTTGTAGTATCGAGCATATAGATCAGGCCTAAATCGTTTACTGCGGTCGCCGCCGTACTTGGCTCTCCACCGACTACGACGACAGCTTTTCCAACAGTGGTCATGCTATGACCAGAGCGTGGAGAGGGAGAGGGCCCCATGTTCTGGAAGGTGTACCAACGACGAGATGTGATACGGAAAGCAGCCAGATCTCCCAAATCAGCACCCTCTTCGGTACGCCCTCCGAAGATATACATAACATCATCGACCAAAGACGCAGCATGTCCTTCTCGAGGAATCGGGATGTAGCCTATACAGTCAAGCTGAGACCAGGAATTGGTCGCTGGGTCGTAACACCACACATCGTTGAACCACTGGAAGCCGTTGGTACCGCCAAACCTGTGTAGTAGCGTCAGCGATTGCGCACAGTGACCGTGAAACTAAGTTGGGGCAACGGCAAGGACACATACAGGTACATTTTGTCGTTGTAAGTAATCATTGTGTGGTTGGTCCTTGCTGGAGGCACGGTGCCCACGGGAGGGCCGCCGCTGTCGCTGTTTTGTAACAGCATCTCCCATCGGTTGTCTTGCATCTGCAGCTGGTTCAAGTCGAAAGCCGCTAGGTCATTCATGAAATACCCCTCAACTTGACCACCGAATATGTATATCTTCGATCCAAGAATATTGAGTGAATGTCCGTAACGACCAGAGGGCCGGGGCCCCGCTGGTAGAGACCTGGACCATTGCCGAGTAGCTGTGACGCGTCAAAATGTCAGTTAGATGTAGCGTTTGTGAAGTACAGAACCAGATCCGTGAAGGGCTTTGGCAGACGTACAAGTGTTTAACAAGTATAATGTCTCATCCAAAACGTCTGCTTCATCGATCTTTGTATCTCCTCCATACACGATAAAAGCATTGCCTACTAGCAAGCTTGCGTGCCCTACTCTTGGCCCGGGCCCCTCTGCGGTAGTAGATAGCGGGTAGCACGAGAGATTGCCCCCGGCTTCTATCATCCACAAATCGCCCTTGACCGTCGCGCTGTTGATCAGTCCTCCCATGACATAGATGTCACCCTCCTTTGATGAGGTCGAGTTGACGGCGGCGCCGTATCGTGGAAATGGGCTAGGGTGAGAAGTGGTGTAGTTGAGCCTGCGTTGCGTCCAAGGGTACAAGTTCGAGTTCGGGCTCGAGACCTGTTGCTGCACCGGCTGTGGTTGACCTCCATTGCGGAACTTTGAGCGTCAAAATTCATGTTAGACTCATGACCAAGCGTCCTGATTACGCGACAAGCTATGAAAAGCTTTTGAACGAGGGTACTGGCACGGCAGCCACGCTTGTCAACCAGGTACTCACCGGAAGATCGCTGGGAGGTGTTCCCAGGCCCTGCTCATTCGGCGCAGTTTGTGGACGTCTCCCATAGCCCTGATCCGGACTGCCTACGCTGCCCTCGTTCTCGAGCGAGTGTAGGCTTCCTGTCGGGGTCGACCTCTGCAACGCACTCTTCTCCTCTCGTGCTACTCGAGCAGCGGTGCTCTGGATGGAGCTGTTTGATGATTGTGGCGGCCCATCGCGACTCGACAGAGATCTCTCTTGGTTCTTCTTTGACTTGAACAGAAATGACATGTTGGGCAGATGTCCTATGGCAAAGAGCCCAGTGGCGGTGTCGCTCGTCCAGACCGGGTGCCAATCGAGGCACTGGTCATTCGGCTTCGCGCCGTACTCAGGGAGCGATGCGTTCGCAATGCGTCAGGTAGAGGGCGACGAGATGTGTGCTGTCGAGCGTTTGGGTGGCTGCTGCCTGGATTAGAGTCTGATCGGAGCCGTATGCGCGAAAAAAAGGGGTAGCGCCCGAATCGCAGCTGCCAATTAATTGTCGTGTCCGAGGCAGTGCTACGCGGTCGGGCCGTGATGTCGAATCTGTCAAGCCCGAATTGAAGAATGGAAAAGAGAAGATGACAGGTAGAAGGAGCCGTGCCACGAGGTTGGAGATGGCTGGGAGAGCATCGGTGGTGGAGACGGGTTTGTCGTTTATTGTTGCGGCGTGTGCGCCGCTGTATCCTTTTTTGGGATTGGTGTCTGTCTGAAAGTTCGACCTCCCAATTTTTTTCGTCCCTGAGAGGGTGTGGTGTTCGTAGTGCTACAGCACTGATGGAGACTGGAATTGCAGGGACACACAACTAACGGACCCAGAAATCCGGGCAGAGCAAGCATGCAAAGTCGGGCAATAGGGGAATTAACTGCTCATTGAGAAAGAGAAAGAAAAAAAGCATGGATGCAAATAAAGAAGAAAGGATAAGCTTTGACAGAGTATACACTTGCTAAAGAAGCAAAGTAGTGCAGAAGCAAAATTGGTCCCTTTCGCGGCTTTTTCCCAAGTGCCCCATTCACTTTTACCACAATCAGCACACAGGATCGGATCTTCATATGAGCAAACACTCCTGTCAGAAAACTGCGTGGGTGCGGGCTGACGCGCGCGGAGGATGACCTGAGCTGGATGGACATCATAAGCCGCCAGCCAATCCTAGGTAGCCACTGTACATCCGACGCTCGTCCGCGCTTTTTGTGGGGCACTTCAGGAAAATCCTTAGCAGGGTCTTCGTGGTCCGTGCGGCACTGTGTATTCACACCAGGCATTTTCTCGACATTGCGCTGGTCTTATTGGCAAGACGTGATAGCAGCCCGTCCAAAGTTTAGCATAACCGGGCCGGGGCCAGTACCAAGTACCGTATGGAGAAAACGCAAAAGGTGGTGTCAGGGTTAGTAGTGTACGTCCGTCCCTTGCTTTTCGCATCAAAACCACGTGTTACTTGATTTATTTCCAGGATCACTTGAAAGGCATTGGACGATGAGTTGCGAGACAGATGATTATATAACGTATGAAGTAACTGAGGATGGAGAGCCCCTACCTAGACAGCGCTGGTCAGCCGTCGCGGTAGGGTTGGGTCGCAGCTGAGCACTGAAATTAAAATGAATGGCAGCGTTGATCGCGAAGACCTGACGCGACGGCATTTCCGAGTCATTGTTGTGTGGGGTATTATTGCGGAGGCAAAAGCGGAAGCCAATTTGAGCTGATCAGATGGGAGGAAAAATCGAATCGCATTTGTTCCCCTCGTTTGGATGTTTCTTACGCTGCCGTTGAAACCACAGGGGATATTGATTGACGTCGTCTCCTTTGCTCCCACCCACAGCACATAGCAAGCACATGGCTTAACTGGCCCACTGTTTGCTTTGTTGAATTTCCTAGGAGGATAAGGGCTACAGATCTCAGCCATTCACTTATTCAAATTGTGAAACGACATTGACATCCATCCACACGGCACGGCCCTTCTTGAAAACGTGGCCAGGGGGGGAGTCAGCTCTTATGCCCTGTGCCAGGCGGAGTTCGTAAAGAGCCTAACCGACCAACCTCCGTCTGAACCACAGGCAAACAGGCAAGTGGAAGAATTTTCTTCCATCAGTTATCCCCTAGATATCCAGTGTACCTTATCTACCTTACCTACCTAAGGTACCTATGTAAACAAAATATGAAAACGAAAATATCTGCAGGTAGTTTTGACGTGCGTCGTCTGGAAGTTGCATCCAAGATGGTACCTGCAGTAGACGCGCCACTGTGATACAGCTACAGTAGCTTATTTGCATAAGGTATGGGTCGTCCCAACGGAATTACTACGTGGTATAGACCTAGCCTAGCCCCTGCCAAGCTGACCGTATCTGGAAGGTACCCCATACAGGGTAGTCGAAAACAAGAAGACATGGGAATAACAAGCAAAATAACAGGCGAGAGAGATCAGTAGAACTTAAAGAAATTTTCACCGTTCGGCTTAGCATAAGGTACCTACCTAGGGCTTCAATGCAAATGAATATGAAAGGCAGGGTGTCCGTGGCATAAAATGTCTTCAGGTCGACTGCGTTTTAGTATTGTTGACTAGGACCCTTAAGAAGGGTAGCACTAATGAAATCAAGGGTGATTTTTAATCAAGACCTGGGTCTGCAAAGAACATGCGTACCTGTTTGATTGGCAACCGCGGCTCAACGAGCTTCATGCCTGTATCGTTCATCAACAAGCGATGAATTGTTTATGCAGAATGGCGTATATCAACCTCTAATAGCTTTTTACGTAGTATGCACTTGAATGGAACACATTGGATGAATCGGTTCTAGGAAAGTCCCCCTTGCCTCATATAGCAAGTTATGTAGTGCAGGGTAGGTAAATATGGTAGGGATCTTATCCGAGAAGGGGTCCATGCATTGTGTTGGCAAAACTGACACACGGCTATTTCTTTCTAGAAGTTCCTTATGCCATATACCTTTGTCGCTCTTGTTAATGCCGGCTGCTATGAAAAGTCGACGGGATCTCGATGCAGAGAGATCCAAGAAGTAGTAATGCATTGGGCACGTAGACTGTTGCCACGCTAGAGATTTAAGAAAAAAAAAAGGGTGGTCTACTAGCCCCGGAAAGGCGGCGCTGACAGGGACGAAAAGAAAAAGAAGAAGAAACCCAGCGTGTTTTAATGGTAATAAAAAAGGAAGAGGAGTAATAATTGGGTAGATGTCTTATAGACCCATCCCCTTTTCAAAACGCCACCTACCTGTTATTGTAAGCGCACCGAACGTCACTTACAGAATACTAGTTCTAATACCAAATGCGTGTGGACAGGCAAAAAGCAAGTCTGACATTGAAAATATACGGATAAAACACTCCGTATAACTACAGTAGTAGTTAGAGACCTTGAAGTAGCAAAAATACATCGGGATTCAAATACATTACTATAGTCTGTTTCTCGTTCGACATAGGTGCATGTAATAAAAGCACAGGAACGGAGAAACAAATTCAGTACCAGACTACCTTACCTCAGTCTATCACCTGTTGTTTGCCCCCTTAATCTTGAGAAGATAATCTACTCTCTTAAACTTTTCAAGGCTAATGCTCGCAGGGTCCCAAAAATACCTAGGTAGGTAGGTAGGTAGGTAGGTAGGTAGGTAGGTAGGTAGGTAGGTAGGTAGGTAGGTAGGTAGGTAGGTAGGTAAATAATTTGTTAGGTAAGCTACCAACCTAAACCCAAAGAAACTAAGATTACCAACTGCCCGTCTACCACGGTACATATATTCTAGTTAGGCACGCAGATAAGCCGCTTGAGGTTGAAATCCGAGGTAGCTAGCGTGGAAGGTACCCAGGGTAGGTAAGGTATCTAGGTTCGTAGGGTAAAGTAGGTACCCACAAATCATGCAGCTTGAGGACTCCCGCTGCCATGTGCATGCTTCCAAGCTCCTTCGAGTTTCCTATGATTCTATTTGATTGTACTCTAATAAAGTGGTTTGAATTATGCTTGCAGAGGTAATAGTCAGAAAGCGCCAGATCATCAAGTAAGGCAGCTTAAAAATGTATGTGAATCGAAGCAGGACAACTTACCATGATGACGGCATTCACCGATCTCAAATGGTCCCCACACTGCGCGGCTGACCCACAAGCAACTTGAATCCACCGCTCCTGACTCGGCAAACCCTCAGCCTCCAAGCGCTCGCGGTCCTGGCAGCACCGACATCACGGCCCCGATTCATCAAGTAACGCGACGAACCACTTCCACCAGTTCGCTCACCCACCACCGTCGATTGCGAGCGGCAGCTCCAGAGCGATGCCGTCGAGGTCGCACACGACGACAACCACGACTGCCACGCATCCTGTTGGGCCCGCAGCTCCGACCATGGCCGCGTCTCGCCTTGCGCAGCACAACTCTCCCACTCCCCTTCCCGCGTCGGTAGCATCAACCAACGGCGCGCTCGCACGACGATCCGACATACAGACAACCGGATCGTCTAGCTCACCAAGCAGACGGCCATCTAGTGCGCCGTCTAGCAAAAACAACGTAGCGGCGGCTTTGACAAATGGCGACGGCTTCGTAGGAAATCATACGCCCGTAACCGTGGCTTCGAGGTCGTCCGCCGCCGCAGACGCCGCCTCCCTCTCTGATCGCCGACCTTCAAGCGCGAAGCCTAAACTTCTGAGGTCGAAGAGCGACTTTGTGCTTCATTCGGAAGATGGCTATGACAGCGACCCAGACGACTCGGACGCTGACCACCATCGCCGCCAAAGCAACAATGCCAAGGGCAAAAAGATAAGTTCATGGGGTGCCAGGCATGGCTTTGGGGACCACTACGATTCTGAGGAAATATCACACCTGGTAAATGTGCGTCTGCCTTTTATTCTCTCTGATTCCCGCCCCTGTTTTTATCCAGGGTGGTGCGACTTCATCATCACGCCCACTATATTCATTCGCCTTCGTTTCTCTCTCCGTCTGCCCTCCGCCTCGTGCTCACTATCCGAGTACACCTTAAGCTCGCATCAAGTAATGCGATATGTCGGCAGTTGCATCGAATCTCGCTATTTCCTACTCCTTTGCAAGACGAAGCATGTAACACTTGTTTTTGTCCTCCGAGCGCAGCTCCTGCCTGCGCCTGGGGCCTCAAATGAGGGTCATTTTCTTCGCTTCTTTGCATCTTACGCCCACGGCAAACCCAAACAACCACGAGATAGGACGCGGGGTGCCTCATTCTGAAATTTTTACACAACCCTCTATCCCCGCCTCATTTGTTCCAGCCAGTCCTCATCCAGATTCGCAAAACTTCAACCTCGCACGTGGCGCATACTTGTCTGCCTCTTTCATCAATGTTTGTACAAAACACCCACCTTGTACTATGTCTCGCTGCCCTGTACCTCAGCCCTGCCGTCCGGCTCCAGTTCCTCCACCGAGGCCAATACGCAATCACTATACTAGCTTACGTGATTGTCATGGGACTGTGTTCCCTATCGAGCTTGCTTTTGATCTTATTTGTAGCTACGGGGGTGCCGTACGCCTCCGGATCTGCGAGCGCAGACAGAGGCCTCGGAAAAACAAACTTCTCATGGGTCAATGGGACTTGCTACTTACAGCCACCTTGATAATACCGCCCGAATTTACTAACATGGCTGGACAGAATTGGTATATGTACTTTACTGAAAAGCGTCATGAGACAACGGGAAAGCCAAAACTGGCACCGTTCGAGATACAAGATTGGCGAATGAGGGATCGACTCAAGACAGTGTCCGCGGCTATTGCCGTGTGTCTCAACATTGGCGTCGAACCCCCAGATCAGCTAAAGACAAATCCCGGAGCAAAAATGGAAGCATGGCAAGACCCGACTGCTACCCCAGCCCAGAAAGCGCTCGAGAACATCGGCAAGGCCCTGCAGTCCCAATATGAGACGCTGGCTATGCGGACGCGCTACAAGCAGTATCTGGATCCCTCTGTTGAGGATACCAAGAAATTTTGCCTCTCGCTTAGAAAGAGCGCCAAGGACGAGCGTGTCCTGCTCCACTACAACGGTCATGGTGTCCCAAAGCCTACATCATCCGGTGAGATATGGGTGTTCAACAAGAACTACACGCAATACATTCCAGTCTCCCTCTATGATCTTCAGCACTGGTTGCAAGCTCCCACAATCTTCGTCTGGGACTGCTCCGAGGCCGGCAATATCCTCAGTAACTACCACAAATTTGTCGAGAAACATGAAAAGGAAGAGGATGAGGCTGTCCTTCGGGACCCAAACCATTATAAAGCCAACTTCCGCCCCTACATCCACCTCGCCGCATGCAGTTCCTCCCAGAACCTCCCCACAAACCCTTTACTTCCAGCCGACTTATTTACATGCTGCCTCACGACACCGATCGAGATGGCCCTGTGGTTCTTCGTCCTCCAGAACCCGCTCCAGACAGGACTTACGCCCGAGCGAGCCAAGAAGCTACCAGGGCGTCTTCAAGAGAGGCGGACACCTCTGGGAGAACTCAACTGGATTTTTACAGCCATAACTGACACAATCGCCTGGACCACTCTTCCACGCCACCTCTTCCGCAAGTTTTTCAGGCAGGACTTGATGGTTGCGGCTCTTTTCCGTAATTTCTTACTTGCCCAGAGGGTCATGTCTGTCTACGGCTGTACTCCGCAATCTTTCCCGGAACTGCCAGATACGAGGCAGCACCCTCTCTGGGAGAGTTGGGATCTTGCCGTTGATCAAGCCCTGTCTCAGCTGCCGATGCTTGAGCGCAAAGAGACCGAGGGTATTGAGTACGAATATCAAAATTCAACCTTCTTCACTGAGCAGCTGACTGCGTTCGATGTCTACTTGACGCGCGGCGACGCCTTGCAGCAAAAGCCCCCCGAGCAACTTCCAGTGGTGCTACAAGTTCTACTCAGTCAGCAGCATCGAGTCAGGGCGCTGATATTACTGGGAAGATTCTTGGATCTCGGACCTTGGGCGGTGCAACTGGCCCTGAGCATAGGCATTTACCCTTACGTCTTGAAGTTACTCCAATCTGCTGCGGCAGAGCTGAAACCTGTCATGGTCTTCATATGGACACGGGTACTGGCCGTCGATACCTCCTGTCAGCAGGACCTTATCAAGGATAGCGGCTATCAATACTTCTCCAACATCCTCAAGCCATCAGAGGGTCTGCCGGTCGCTAACAGCGATGAGCACAAGGCTATGTGCGCCTTTATCTTGGCAATGCTCTGCAAAGGGTACAAGCCCGGCCAAGTTGTTTGCAATCAGACTGACATAATGGGTTACTGTCTTTACCACATCCTTAATGAGGATAATCCGCTTCTGAGGCAGTGGTCTTGTCTCTGCATAAGCCAACTGTGGTACGACCTCCCCGAGGCCAAATGGCGAGGTATTAGAGACAACGCACCAGCCAGATTGTCAATTTTGACAAAGGATGGCTGTTCCGAAGTTCGTGCTGCAGTCCTGTACGCCATGACTACCTTCCTGGGTATACCTGACCTCACAGACGAGGTTGCCAGGATAGAAGAGTCAATTGCATGGACTGTGCTTGACATGGCCAACGATGGCAGCCCAATGGTCCGCAAGGAACTACTGGTGTTCTTCTCTCATTTCATTCTTCGATATGAGAGCAAGTTCCTAGTCGCTGCCTATGAACACCTTCTCGAAGAGAAGGAGTACTTGGCCTACCCTCCTCATGATGACGGCCGTGAAAATAAGATGGGTCTGCATTACTCAAGACCAGAGAAGCGCAGTCAGGACGGGAGCGACCGCGCCAAAGCACAGGGTCTCTCCCACAACACCATCATCGCTGCCGTTTGGAAACACGTCAACATACTTAGCGTTGATCCTCACCCAGAAGTCCAGAGTCATGCGACAACCATAGTCGACTATGTGCACTACACTCTCCTGCAATCCTCACTGGGTTCACAATCGCAGAGCCTCATGGACGACATTGGCCGACGAGCCAGGCGGCAGGCTGCCAGGCAGCAGGCCCAGGCAAGCCAGCGAAATAGCATTAATGGCGTGAATAGCGTGGGAGCAACCACACCTTTGCCATCACCTGGTCTTCTTCGTCGAACCGTGAGCACTCTGTTCTCTCCTTTCTTCCCGGTGGATGGACCAACAACACCCACAACTCCTGAACCCTCCCCTGGGGTGTATCGGACATCTTCTGTAAAGAGCCGGAAGGGAGCGGAGCCAGTGACGCCACTATCAACGGAGCACAACGACAATGATGTAAGCCATGCGAGCTATCATGTGGCTAGAGAGCCGGTTTCTGCTGGCTTTCAGGATCGTGACGTTACTCAAGCCCCCAAGCTACCTTTGCAAAGCACGCTACTGGCTTGGTCCATTGAGTACTTCCTGGAGCCACAAATGAAGTCGAGTGAATCCGAGGAGCCTGGAAGCACCGAGTACAATGAGAGGCTGTGGCGACGGTCAAGGAATGAAGGCATCTTGAATGAGACTCAGCCCCAAAAGTTGCAAGCCGGACGTCACAAGTGGAACAATCAGATTGGAATTTTCAACACACATGCGCAGCCGTCAAAACTGAACTTCCACCAGTTCGAGGATCACGTTGCAGTAGCGGACGACGGTAACACGATCCAGATCTGGGACTGGAAGAACCAGTGTAGGCTTTCACGGTTCTCCAATGGCAATCCGGAGGGTTCTCGCATCAGTGATATGAAATTCATCAACGAAGAGGACCAGGCACTCCTCATGACGGGATCTTCGGACGGTGTGATCCGCATCTACCGCAATTATGACAGCCATGATGGTGTCGAACTGTCATCATCCTGGCGTGCCCTCACCGATATGGTTCCCAGTAATGTTAACTCTGGGATGGTGTTTGACTGGCAGCAGGTCAACGGCACGACACTAGTTGCGGGCGATGTTCGCGTCATTCGAGTTTGGAGCGCGGGTCAAGAGGCCTGCGTGACCGACATCCCCGCCCGGTCTGGATCTTGCGTCACTTCTCTAACATCTGACCAGATGACTGGCAATGTTTTCGTTGCTGGTTTTGGAGACGGGGCTGTGAGGGTATTCGACATTAGGCTCCGGCCACAGGACAGCATGATTAGGAAATGGAAGGACGAAACAGACAGGGTGTGGATCAAGACGGTCGCGATGCAAAGGGGTGGACAGAGGGAACTAATGAGCGCAAGCCGGAACGGCAAAGTCAAGCTGTGGGATATACGGATGGACAAGCCGCTGAGTGTGTTCCAAACGACGCAGCAGACACTCAGGACAGCGAGCATGCACGAACATCTGCCCGTATTTTCTGTGTAAGTGCCACGTCCCGGTGCTCCCTTTTTCCACTTCAAAAACTAACGCGGTGTAATCATAGTGGAACTTCGGCGCATACGGTGAAGGTGTTCAACCTCGACGGCAAGGAGCTTTCTCAGATGGAGCCGTACTCCAGCTTCCTCCAAAATCGCGGTTCGCCTATCTCAGCAACAGCATTCCATCCGCACCATGCAATCTTGGGCTGTGCGGCACGTGGCGATCATCACGTCAACCTTTACCAGTGTTCTGGTGCCCGGATTCCCCAGGCAGACGAAAGGGCAGACGCTTGAAGGGGTGTCCTTTGGTCAGTATCATGACTAGTCGGCATGCCGACGGGGCCAATGGTTTGTAAAATTATGACGACATTCGGCCTATGCGCCAGAAGCCGATGACAACAGCATTTGCAGGATCAGAGCGTCTAGGGTTGTGGTATCAACCTATCTAGTCTTTGATTCTTTATTCGTGGAACTGTCGTTTGGTTCATTATTTATTTCTTGTCTTTAACTCTTGGCGCATGACTTCTTCATTGCTTGCATTGGACGAAGAGATGATGCCCTGCATCTTTGTGTCTCCTTTGATTCTATTCTATTCATCGCGTTGCATGGGTTTTTCATAGCGGGCATTGAGGGATTGGTTTCTTTTGGCGCTGGACCGGTAAGCTTTGAGTCATATTACCAGTCTAGTACGCTAATACATTAATGGTACATGGGAACGATTTGGTACTTTGACTGGGACTTTGTCTGCCTCACATGAGACTGCTTCTATTGAGAGTTTTTCTTCCAGTCCAATTTTGACCTTCACATCCCTACGACTTGCAGTAGATAATCGGTGCCGTGTGTTCATGATCTCGATAATCCAGATTTGAAAGAAAGAAAAGAATAAGCTGAAGTACTTGGTTTTTGGTGCTTGGCTGTCTTTTCCTTCAACATCGTATGTGCCTAATACCGGACTGCCAGTATATATGCTTAGTCAGCCATCAACCCCCAAACGACGACTGTGACGTGATGCTTGTTTGAATTGAGTCAACCCCACCATGGAGCTCCAAGGCGGGAGGAGACCCCGCCAAAATTTGTTTCCATGTTAGTCAAACCATTAAACCAGAAAGCTATCGGCAGACGAGGTGTGCTTGGTGCTAATTATTCAAGCAAGAGAACAACACCACGTACAGCCCACGCCAATTGTGATACCTACGAACACATCAACAGGTAGCAATGTCTGAGCAACAGGCAACCGAATCGAAGCCCACCGAGGCACCCGCTGCCGGAGCGGCACCTGCGGCCGGCAGCGAGGAGGGTCCATCCAAGAGCGCCTTGAAGAAGGCGGCAGCTGCAGCTAAGAAGGCCGAGGCAAAGGCAAAGAAGGCAGCCGAGGTCGCGATGCGAGAGGCTCAGGCCAAGGCCGCAGCAGGCAGCGGCGAGGACCTGGCCAAGGACAACTACGGCGGTGCGGCACCGGCAGAGCGGCTGACCAGCCCCGAGATCACACTTCCGGAGCTGGGCGAGGCTCAGGTCGACAAGACGGTGCACCTCTTTGCGTTTATGCAAAACTCGCGCATGCAGGGCGCCAAGATGGCGTTTGTGGAACTGCGCGAGAAGGGCACGTGGGCTATCCAGGGCATCGTGGCTGCGTCGGCAGAGGGCAAGCCCGTCAGCAAGCAGATGGTCAAGTGGGTCGGGTCCTTGTCGGTCGAGGCCTGGGTGCTCGTCGAGGGTGTAGTCAAGAAGGCGCCCGAGCCGGTCAAGAGCGTCCGCGTCAGCGGGTACGAGCTACACATCTCGCGCTTCTACTGCATCAGCCCCGGTCCGCAGCAGCTGGGTCTGACCCTGGCAGCCGCCAACAACGGCTTCTCTAACGAGGATGCCGCTCCCGAAGAGGGTCCCGTCGTGACGGCAAGCTTGAACACGCACCTGGACTACTTTGTCATCAGCAAGCGGTCGGCTGTTCGTAGTGCAGTTGCCGACGTACGAGAGACGACCAAGGAGCTCTTCCGGTCATACCTGAAGGAGCGCGGCTTCCACGAGTTTGAGAGCCCTTGCATCATCGAGGCTGCCAGCGAGGGTGGTGCCAACGTCTTCTCGGCAGACTACTTTGACAAGAAGGTGTACCTGGCACAGTCGCCCCAGTTCTATAAGCAGTACGAGATTGCGGGTGGCAGGCAGCGTGTTTTCTGTATCGGACCTGTGTTCAGGGCAGAGAACAGCAATACCCCCAGGCACATGACCGAAGTAAGTAGCACCGGCATTTATGATTCAATCCAATTTGTCACATCATGGGAAACTAATTAGCTTGCTGTCAACAGTTCACGGGTCTTGATATGGAAATGGTTATCAAGTGGCACTACCATGAGGTGCGCGACATGCTCGAGGGCGTCTTTCTGTACATCTTCCGCGAGCTGAAGAAACAGTGCGCCGAGCAAATTGAAACTGTCCGATCCGTTTTCCCAGCCGAGGACTTTGCCCTGCCGGAGCCGGGCAAAGAGGTGCGCCTGACATTTGCCGAGGGTCAGAAGCTGCTGCGTGAGGAGGGACCGGAGGAGTTCCGCAACGTCAGCGACTTCGAGGACATGAGCACACCGCAGGAGAAGGCGCTGGGCGAGATCATCCGAAAGAAGTTCGGCACCGACTTCTACGTGCTTGACAAGTTCCCCGAAAGCGCCAGGCCGTTTTACACTTGCGAGGACCCAGAGAACAGCGAACTGACCAACGCGTACGACTTTTTCATGCGTGGACAGGAGATCATGTCCGGCGGACAGCGTATCCACAAGCCCGAAGAGATTGAGGCGCGCATGAGGAGGAAGGGTCTCGACCCCAACTCCAAGGGCCTGAAGGGTTACGTCAACACATTCCGCCAGGCTGGTGTGCCGCCGCACGGTGGCGGTGGTATTGGTCTCGACCGTGTGGTGCAGTTCTTCCTTAACCTTTCCAACGTACAGTACGCGGCCTTCTACCCGAGGACACCGAACCGGGTGCGCGATGGAGTTTCCGAGGATGAGCCTGCTCCGGCTCCGGCAGCTGAGTCTTGATGCGAGGAGGAGAAAATGTTGTGTGTGGGTGGTGGCATCGTGCAGCTAGCAATCGATTGTAGATTGTCTACATGACGACCATACCATATGTAAATTTCAAAAAATAGATTCCATAATGAGGATCATGTGCAAATCACGAAGACACATTTGCTGGTTTGAGAATGGAAATCTTGAAAATGTACACTGGCTTGACTGGCAGGCAATACACAGGACAAAGGAGACAGAAGGGTTAGGGTCTTTGGATGCCTCAAAGTAGTTCGGCGAGGGCCCCACTCTGTTGCCTGCGTTGACATTGGTGATAAAAGTTCCTGCCCCATCCCTGCAAATCTCAAAAAGAATGGGAAAGAGGAAAGAAAATCCACTGCTTTAACTTTACCTACCTACCTCCTAGGTACCTTCTTCACCCGAGCCAGCCCTGGTGCGGCGCCATGTCCACAGCAAAGCGCAGAAACAGTACCGATCAAGACGGTTCTGCGCCGCCTAAAAAGCAGCGTCGTGACCGGCATGCCAAGGGCGGCCAGCCAGACGTTGACGAGACCTATGGCCAGCGTTATGTCTTTGCCAACCTCGATGACCCAACCGCTCCCTCGAGCGATGAGGAGTTTGAAGTCGAGGATGAAGGCGATGCATTGGCATATCTTCGATCTGTCCGGTTAGTCTTGCTTCCCTATAACCAATCCCAACTCACGGACATACCCAAAAGAGCACCTTTTGCTAAAACATCCTACTTCCAAAAAGTCTCAGACCATGAATACTGATTTGGTGAGTATTTTGAATGCAGAGAGGAGGCGAGCGTGATTCCACACCTTCTCAGTGCGCCCAAGGCTGGGCCACAACTACCTCCAAAGCTTCGCGAGAAGCAAGACATTAGCTACGATGACGACCACGTCAACGACGACATTCCCGATTCGCCCATGGACCGCAGTATCTACCACGACGGTGTCGGAGACTCGCGAGGTTACTATCACGATGGTGCATATACGGCCATGCCAGATTTACAGGACGATCAAAATGACACCAATGGCGAGGATATTACAGCGGAAGCTGCCGCAGAGGAGGCTCGGAAAGCCCGGGTCTGCGAGGCACTCTACGGAAGCATTATCTCACGGTTCGAGTCAATGCGAGCAATAGTTCACCAGGAGCCGCCGGATGATGCGCTGCTGGAGTTATCGTCTGATCACGGTTTCGAAGTCAACCCCTTCGGCTCAAGCAAAGGAGGGCAGAAATCATACACGACATGGAGCTGGCGATTGCGCAATACAGACCCACAACCGGCGCAGATCGCAGCCATGGACCGGACGGCAGCCTTTAGGCTAATCCGCGTCATTCTCAGCGATATCAGGATGCTCAAACGTGGCCACGACATCACCGAGCGGACTAGTGCATGGCTGTGGGCGTTACTGGCAAAGTTGCCTGACGCCGGTGAACTTGACTACACCGATGTTGGAGTGGTGCGCGACCTAGGCAAGCGTGCCGTTCTCATGATGACTAGCCTTGCGCACATGACTGCATTGCGCGAGCAAGTTGAGCTTGGTCAACACGACCGCCATGATGAAGATGCCGGCTCCGATGCCGCTGCTCCTTTGAACGAAGGTGAAGTTGAAGACTACGAGGGAGAAGAGGAAATGAACGGGGCTACCCAAGACAGCTCTGGCGCGACAAACGATCACAACGATGATACAGACATTGCAGCCACGAATGGTGATGCCGAGGCTGTTGTTCCAGCCCAGAGCGCACTCGATGCAGAAGGTGCCAGCGAGGACGAGCCTATGGATCTCGAAGATGGTGAGCTCGACGAAGGAGAAGTCGCCGACGATACTGCACGGGCAGATGACGGCAGCGGGGATCTCGAGGCGATCAAGGCAAGGCTTTTGGGGGACCTCGAGCCGCCTATCAACATCGAGCCAGAAATAGGGCCTTCAGAGCATGACGATTGGGAGGCCGCAAAGCTGCGCTCTCGTATGAACATGCGTATGACGCTCAACATGATCCTCACGGTTGCTGGTGAGTTTTATGGGCAGCGGGATCTGCTTGAGTTCAGGGATCCTTTTCGGGGAATGTGAGTTTACGCCTTTCAATTGGCTGCGTTTCGTTTTTGGTGTCGAGTCTGTATGGAACCCTAGGACCGACGAGTAAATTCAAGGTTTTGGTGGCTTTGGACGGTTTCTTGACCACCCGCCAGGCTGTCGGTCGACTATTGGAAGTTCAAAGTCTGTAGTCGGCCACTCCTTGTGAGAACATGGTTGCAGGTGCATTTGGCCATGCCCTCACCTTAAGTTTGTGTACGCTCTGTTGAAGATCAGACTGGGAGTCAAAGCTTGGCTTTGCATTCTCAAAAGGATGCCGAATTCATCCTGACTAGATTCAAGATGTGGCTTCTGTAGTCAAAATAATTTTATTTCATTGCCACTTTCTCTCATTTGTCCATCCTACCTGCCTGACATTTGTGATCTCTTTCTCCCAGTGATATCTCCTCCTTTCCTTTTGTACCACCCCCCAAAAAAGCACTTTACGCGAAACACACGCGTCCAGAGCGTGATCAGAAACCGGTAATTGCGCGAACTGGCCCACAGGACCTAGGCTTCCCCAATTAGAACGGTGCCATTTGATTGCCCCTGCCCAGATTTACCCCGGCAACAGACGGACCCTCTGTCGTCAGAAAAGTGCGAACCGAAGCAGGGAATTTGATTGCGTTTCCATCCCTAGCCCCGTAGAAGCGTCTCTTTTGACAAGACCACACTTTCTTTTACATTGCAAGACACTCTCCACTCTCGCAACGTCTTTTTTTGCACTATATTTTGTTCAGCATCGTCATTCTCTCCCCTGTCAGTTTACCAGGATAGCTCAGACCATTCTTTATTTATTTATTATTATTTTTTCATCGAATTTAGATTGGGGAAACCCCCGCCGGTTATCACGCAATAGCAATCTCATCGGCATATTGAAGAAGCCCCACGGAATAGCGGCGACTTGGCCAACGCATCACGCATCTAAGCTTGCCGTCCATTTAATAGCCAAAGGTATCGACAGAACAGAGTCAGTTACTCCTCTGCTTGTATTCGATTAGTCTGTCATACAGAATACGGAATACAGTCAATTCTCTGCGGCTGTCTGTCACGCCAACAACACATTCATTAAGTGGCCGGGAAAGCAAAGCAGTTGTCTCGGCCGGCCCCGATTGCTCCTCTTGGATAGCTTCCCATCTGTGATCACAGCCCAGGGAAAAGCAATGTCTGTCCACCGCGCCAAACGCCCCTTCACCGGCGCGGCATCCGACCCCGCTCAGCGCCAGATCACATCTTTCTTCTCGGCCACCTCGTCGCCGTCACTGAGCGACGACGACAACATCAGCGGCGGAGGCCGCTTCTCTCAGCATGCGACCGCACCCGCTCTGCCGGCTTCGATCCAGTCGAGCCTGCTCAACGTCGGCATGCGTGTCCGCAAGTCGGTCCCTGAGGGCTACAAGACTGGCAGCTATGGCAGCTTCGCGCTGTGGTCAGACAAGCCCGCCAAGCAGGTGGCGAGCACCACCGACGTGAATCCTATGCCTGCCGCTAAGCCCACCTACTCGGGCGGCAATCGCGAACTGCTACCATTTTGCGGCATCCACAGCGTTGGCGGCATGAGCAGCCAACCGGCCTTTGCCCCGGGAGCTTCCTTCGTCTCGGACCTAGATGATCTGCCCGGTTTGTCGAGCAGTCAAGAGTCGGTCGAGTCGAATGATTCACTAGGCGCCACCGTGGTCAACTCTCGCAAGAGGGTCTTTGGCGACGAGCTGGCCGACGAGGGCGAGAGTCCTGAGCAGCTTGGCCTTCGTCTCTTCCGCCAACAGTTCCGACATGATGGCGAGGTCAGCCCACGGAGCCAGACGCCTGTGGGATTTGGGAATCCTCGAGTCATGGCTGTGCCACGCACTCGTCGGCAAGCTGGAGCCGATGTGAAGAATGGGGCCTTTTTTCAGGGCCAAGAGAACGTTATGGTGGCAAAATCCGACGATTTTCCAGAGGCTGAATTTCTTGAGTACACTTCGGATTTGGAAATGGATGTTGCCCAAGACTGAATACTTGGTCTCTTTTCATTTGTTATTGTATGGGTTGGCTTTACGAGGGCACAGAAGACGTAGGTTACGGAGGTCACTTTAGCATGGCGTTACAGAGGAGCTCAGGTTTCAGGGTTCAAACATGATCATTGTACTATTCGGAGCGGCACTGTTCATGTAGGATTAGGCTAGCAACCAGAATCATTCGCATGGAAAACGAAAGTTTTTAAAGAGGGGTTCCTGTTACTTTTCCTATCCCACAACCTACTTCATTACCAGATCGTGGCGTGAAGTCCTGTCCGTGAAGTCGTTGTCGCAAAAAAGGTTGTTTTTATCCCCCTCCCCCAAAATAGACGACCGGTTCGTGTGTATCAACATGATGACATGGAAAAAATGAAGAAGGCGCGAAGCAGTGTAAAAACTCCGATAGACGCCGAGGGACGTGACAAGACAGAAAAAAATCCCAGTGAGCAAGAGAAGGTATGATCCCAGGCATGACCCTTTTTTTTTTATTGAACCCCGTTATCTTTGAGAAATTAGAATTGGCGATACATCTACTTTCTCCGGAACGAGCAGCCCTCGGTCAGGCGGGCCTTTCCACCGGTCGGTTGGCAGAGAACGGTCGTGCAGCCCTGGCAGATGACGACGGTCTGGGCGTGCGAGAAAACGGTGGTGATGGTGAAGCAGCCGGGGCACTTGACGTCCATGAAGAAGGACCTCGGGGCGGGGACGAGAGTCTGTGTGGATACGGAGGTTAGATGCTGTCGTCGACGAGAAGATAGGGAGGAAGGGTGGTGATTCTCACCTTAAGCTTGTGCTTCTTGGCCTCAGCAGCAGGGCTGGGGTTGAGAAGATCAACGGCGAGAACCTAGATCGAAGTAAAATGTTAGCATCACCGAATTTAGCGTCAAATTCCGAACATCCGCAAAGCTTCGTGCGTGGGTGTATTTCGGCCGCTACGAGCCGAGCTTCGCCGTCAGCCGGGCAGCATCAATCCATCAATCAAGATCCATCTCCCAACCAACTCCCAGCCGTCGAATGGATCGAAAAGGTCGTCGGTCTTGATGGCGATGATGGCTGCCCTCCCATCGCCGTTGGCGTTGACTCTCGTGGCGGTCCGAGTTGGTCGTCGAAATTTTTTTTTTTCCCGCGGTGGCGATCAAAATTCACACCCGTCGAAGCACTTCAAAAACAACAAGACGTCGGCTTACCATCTTGACTGATTTTGCAAAGATTAACTCTTCGGTATCTTCGATTAATCGTTGCTGGGGCGCTGACCAAAGGTTTGGCGAAAAATTGGGATGGCGTCGAGAGGTTTGGCGGTCGAGCAGATGTGGTCGTCGAGAGGATTTTTGGTGGGAGGGAGAGGCGTAAGTCGGGGTTTGGTGGGTTGAAAGTACACGTGACTCAAATCGCCATTGTGGCGATAAAGGTGGAGTGGGTTTTACGGTAGCTTGGGTAGGCACCACGGTCCACGACCCCAAGGCACCCATGCTCTCTGTTAGTGATGGGTACGAAGGTACCGAAAAGAGTTAGTTTAGTAATAATATGTCGACCATGGCGGGGTGCGCGGGCGCATGAGCAAAGAAGCTCTGTTCCCATACGTGAATGAATTGATTGTCAATTCTAGGCTTCCTCGTTCATCAGGCAAGCTTACGAACCTCATACGTAACTACAAGTTCTATTTTTGTTTGAATTTTGTTTATTTTTATTTTATTTTTTGTATTTCTTCAGCTATCTGCTACACGCATTCGCAAACCCGCGCATCGCCCAGTTCCCTCTGCATTCACGAAAATGGCGGCACCTTTCGACCAGAGGATAGCTGTGCCTATCGATGACCCCAATGCGGATACAGAATGGTACGTTGTCTCATAGGCCCTGATACTCACCAGCGCATAAACTCCTAGGTCACACACATAATGAGACTAACAGGTTCGCAGGAATGAAATTTTAAGAAAACACAAAATTATTCCGGAAAAGGAGCCCGACCCAAATCCTATGATCGAGGAAGCAATACAGGCAGCTAGGCAAATCGCTCATGAAAATCGCCTTGAAGGCAAGGATATCGACGAGCTGAAGGAACTGGAGGATGAGGAAGACGAGGCATTCATGGAGCACTACTTGCAGAAGCGAATGCAGGAGCTCAAAGCTTTGTCGCAAAAGGCCGTTCACGGGAGCGTCTATCCGATATCGAAGCCCGAATATCAAAGAGAGGTGACTGATGCCTCCAAAGACAACAAAACGGTCATGGTCAACCTGGTGTCATCGCTCGGGGCGAACGTCGAGTCGCGTGTGCTATCTGATCTATGGAGACAGGCTGCCAAGGAATACGGAGACATCAAGTTCTGCGAGATGCGGGCGGACCAGGCAATCGAGGGGTATCCGGACAAGAACTGCCCTACGATACTGGTCTACCGAAACGGTGACATAGTAAAACAGATCGTAACGCTCATGACGGTCGGCGGACCACGCATGAGCATGCTGGACCTGGATAATATACTGGTCGAGGTTGGGGCGGTTCCGGACACAGACATGCGCGTGCTCCAGAGGCGACGACGGGCGGAAGATGCAGAGGAGGAAAGGTTAGCTGCCGGCGAAAGAAACATCAAAAGCTCCTCCAGGCCGACGGTCAACGATGATGACGATGATGACTGGGACTGATGGAAGGCGAGATTAGTGATGGAGAATTGCAACAAGACAAGAAAATGCTGCAAGGAGGAGGCTGGACTAAACAATGACAACCAATCCTCCTAACGCGTATTGCGCTGTCACGCCTAACGTGAAGTAGGTCGTGCGAATGGTAGCGCAATTTGATGCGTAAGGTACGGTAGTTTCGGCTATCCCCAAGCAATTACCCCCTTGAGTCGGCGGCTGCAGCAATTTTATGTGGTCCCCATGGATCTGGTGCCCGGCGTGTCGTGTTGCACTTATGCACGGGCCACACAAAAGCTTCCCGCCGCTGTATTTTGTAACCGAGATCGTGAGGGACCCACTTTACTGCCTTTCGCCCAAAGTATACACGCGACACGTTGGATACCAGACTCCAAGTCGCGTCCCAACCTCCAGCTATATCTATCTTTTTTTTTTTTTTTTTTTTTTCCTTTTTTTTCCCCCTTGATTTATACAGTCTCGATGTAGACTCTCTTTTCCTGCCGAGACTGAAGTGTTTCTCTACAATCGTCATAGGAGCTCCCATTTTCATTTCTCCAGTAGGAGAGCTTCCCAGACATTTCATTTGGGAAAGACACCCCCACATTTCAACCAATGGAAGACGAAAGCCAGCCGTCTTTGCCCTCGTTTGCCGCACTCAATAATCAGCGGCTGAGGTTTAATCAAGCACCACCCGCTCATCTCTTTACAGATTCCAGCGAGCCAGCTGCCTTTTCCAGCGACGATGATCCGTCTCTGGAAACCTATTCCCACCATGGCCGTCGTAAGAAACGACGGATAGGATCATGGTTTCACCAGTCCTCGCTGCAGCAACTCTCATCCGATCCTCCTTTCCCTGAATTTGTTGAGGGGGCCGCATCGCGTCCCAAGGCCATCGCTCCTGGAGCCCCAAGGCAGCTCAAGCGGGACATGGACAGTGGTGTTTGGCTGGCCAGTGATGATACGGTTGACAAGAAAATCATACCCGACGAGCCCATAGCAGCAGAAGCACCGTCTCCTTTGGTGCCTCGTGTGGCCAGTGGCTTCCATCGCTGCGCGAGTATTCGCAATATCTCGCCTGAGGAGAGCTTGGCTCAGAAGATCATCCAGGATTGCATCGAGGAGGGTGCTGAGGACGTTAATATTGCGTAAGCGTTTTCCACCTCGTGAGAGCCAAGTCAGGCAGTTCAGTAGAAAGGAGCAGACCGCTGACTAGACAAAATAGGAGCTTGGGTCTTGAGAGCATCGCTGCTTCAACTATTCAACCGCTGTCCGGGTTTCAATTGATTCCTACTGTGGTCGAAGATGTTCCGTTCGAAGCACGAGATATTAAACTCAAACTGTACCTGGGAAACAACCGTCTTACGAGAGTCCCGGCTAGCATCTGTGATCTCAGCTTTTTGACGGTTTTGAGCCTGAGAGGCAATGGCTTGAAAGAGCTTCCTCCTGGCATATCTCAACTGCGCAACCTTGAGCAGCTAAACATTGCCCAAAATGCGTTACGTTGGCTGCCGCATGAACTCCTTGAACTCATAAACACGAGCAAAAAGTTGGAGTTTCTCTCCCTCCACCCAAACCCATACTGCCAGCCCGAAAGCAACAGAGACGCGGGTCAGGTGCCGGAATACAGAACAATCTCTTTCTCTGAAGGGCCATCCAAGCGGGATTCGTATGCAACATGGTCGGCTTTCTCTGGAATCGCGGGTAGCCATGGAGGATGCCTCGTCGCCAGGTCGCCGATGCAGTATGTTGACGGTCTTGGTCAGCCGTGCAACACAGACATTGTCAACTTGGACGAGGGTGCTTGGTTGCCGGCTGCCGACTTATACTCAGAGCCGGCTAAGCCACCTGCCACCTTCGACGAAGCTCCTCCCACCCGGGCACGATCGCTTTTGGAACTAGCCCTCGAATCGTGCAGTCAAGCCGCGACAAGCACTTCCACCGACCTGCGTTCGCTTATGCCTGACAGGTCGCCGGCTCATCTTCTGGCATTGCTCGATCGCATCGAACAGCTTCGTGACGCAGGTCCTCAGCGCTGCGCCCGACCAGCTTGCGCTAAACGCCAGAGCATGGTCATTCCTCGCGTTCAGTGGCTGGACTGGTGGGTATTGGGCAAATACCATGTTCACAGGACTGACAAAGAAACAGGCAAACTCGTTAGTGAGTCTGATGGCGCCGAAGTTCAAGGTACTGACTGGTCTATAAACTTGGCCGCGTCCGCTACAACACTCGTTCCGTTCATGTCAAAGGGCTGTTCGTGGCGCTGTGTACCTGAGGTCCCCGAGAAGACTATGCCGACGCCCAATTGTGATTCGATAATGATAGTTCACCGAAACTGAGGTGAAGCATATGACTTTTGCATTCACCCAAGGCATGCTCACTCACTGCCTGGGAGAGGCATGATGGGGTGGCAGGCAGCGTTGGGCGCCGCCTGGATATCGGAACCATATGAGTAGGGGGGGTCAACATTTGACTGCGCTTGTGTTTATAACAGATTATTGCGAATACAAGGCTTTGTCGGTTTCAACGAGCAGTTGCATCTGGATTGCCGACAGTCTACTTACAAGTTCGTGAATTCTGGTCCCATAACCCGGGCTGCATTTCGCCCACTCTCATACGGAATAGGCCACAGCACGTCGCCAAGCTGTACGGAGTAAAATCGATATTACGACTCGGTATACTCATGCAAGGACCCATCTCTCGATTTTGAAGCGTATCTCTATTTAGCTTGCAATCACACTGTGCACTAGTCACCTAGCATGTCTCCCCCTCAACGCAAACCTTGGTGGCTTCATGTGTGTGTGTGTGTGTGTGTGTGTGTGTGTGTGTGTGTGTTTTTTTTTTTTTTTCTTTTTCTTACTGGGCAAGCTTGGTACGGTTACTTCGCTCAGCCTTCACAGCCGCATCAGCTTTTTGTTCACCGACACGTACTCACACGCATCAGCACCCAGCTACAAGAGACGATCATATGCCGGGCGATACACTCGGACAAGGTTCAGACTGTTGCTTCGATGGCATTTTCTCGCTGGCTGGAGATCTATTGGGCCATAATTTTCGCGATTTATACTCGTCTTCGTAAGAAGTACAGAGTTTGGGGCTTGAAATCTCGGTGACCCCTGGCAACTGCGCCATGACCAAGTTAGTCACCGTCTCTACACAACATGCTACTCCGTACGTATTACTAAGTCTCGTTGCCTACCGAGACAGAGTGTATTTCCAGTCAATATGGTTTCAATAATCTTTTGAAGTCTACGGTACTCCGTATGCAAATCTGGGGATGTTCTGGATGCATTGTGACCATTAGGCCTGTCACCATATGCTTTTTACTCAGCCCCTCCTGCATACCCTTCCTTCACGGCAGCACACCGCCCTTCTGCCCGCCCCACCAACATCCAACAACCCCACCTATCGCATACTGATATCCGTAGACCGTAGGAACCTGGCAAGCTTTAACAAGCCAATTGAAAAATCATTTGCCGTCGTCTACAGAGAGTATCCTTGTTTACGGACAAGCAAGGGAGCCTGCATACCACTCACTAGCCCACCTGGCTTTTGATAAGGTACACATGTGTTGCCACCCCGGTCCTCGTGGTGCGCGCTCGGCAGTCAGGGATGGACAGAAGAAAAAAAAATGACGTTCCTTCCCGTCCTTTTTTTAAAACCTGTTTTCTACACCTCACCATGATAGTTAGAGAATCCTGAGATGAACGTCAGAAAACAACAACACTCAACAAAAGGGGACCGGGCCGGATATGCCGTGCCACTGCCAGCAGACAACCTTAATTGGACATCTACGGAATGGCTGCCCGGTGCCCGACCTCTTTATGCTCAGGCGTCCCTTTGTTGGGAGAATATGGACCAGGCATGATTACGTCCGGGCAACTGGGCTATCTGCTAGGGCTTTCTGTATGCTACCGGAACTTCTCCGGAGCTAAAGACTTAGTCCACACCTAAGTGACAGCACGAGGTTCATGAAATATGTAGGGAGTATCCGTATGTGCTTTTTTTTTTTGTATCAGCTGAGAAACCTTTGTGATTTCTATATATCTGTGTGCGTTCTTCATTGGCTCCAGGTGCTAGGCAATCTGCAGTAGCCGCAAGGCATCCGTGGGGGGCGTCTTACAACAGCCCAGTCTTGAGTATATACATACGTAATAAAGGCACTATGAGCGTGTGGTAAAGCCCCAAGAGGAAGAAATACGACCAGCCCTAACGCCACTGCATACGTAAGTCCCGAGCATAATGCCCATTATTGCATCAGCGCGGATGCCTTGTCTTAGTGAGGCTTTAGTAAAATTGCAAAAGATTCATCCGCGTATCTTGTTGTTTCTTCTTTTCTTTACCTATCCTTACCAAAGATGTTGTCTAGGGCGTCGTGAAAACGCTACCTCAACAGCTGTCACCCTCTAGCTACTTTACTAATGCCAAGGGGTTTCTTCATTCCTACACAGGATGACGGATTTAAACATGCGAGTTTAAACCAATGTTGTTGGCCCTTTTGTTTAACCACCTTATCACAATCAGTTCTGGCCAATAATTTCTATCAAGATTCAAGGGCAACCAATGGCAAGCAGCGTCTTTTGGTTTCTATTTTTTTTTTTTAGCTTTTCTATGCGCAACTCCCGTCTTGGAACCGGAGAAGGGTAGCCTGATCACAGCGTTTGCTGCTTGGGACTGGTGATGCATCACACTGGGCTGCGTTGATGCCCAAGATGTCCCCAGATTAAAGGGGTTGGCCTTCCAGCTTTTGATTCCGTGTAGCCACGTTTACAGACCGTCGGCTGTAACTACGATGACATTGACGTGGTTACAGACAGAACCAACCATATGCTGGCCTTCAAATTTGGAGCCTGAACCAAAGCTTCATGTTAGCAGGTTTGGTGCAAGCGTTGGACCAGATCTCTCGGATGCAATGCAGCAATATCATCTCGACTTCACCACTGGCTAGTCCTCAACCGCCCTGGGTGGTGTTCTTCCTATAGACTAGTGAGGCGGACCAATCACACTTTAAAGCTTCGCAGGGTCTTCTTAAAGTGTTTGAGATACTCCAAAACGAACCCGAAACCGGTGAGGACACAAGGCTTGATTGGTTGGGTATAAGCGTATCGCCTGCAAGAATCCAGTCTGGTTCAGGGCCGTTATCGAGGGCTGCACATCGGTAGGTGCACATAGTTTAGATGCTCAACCTATCAAAATGCTTGATTTAACGGGCTCGTTCAGCTTTGCGGGTAATAAAAAAGCGGCAAGATCTGACAGCATGACGTTGTGTAACAATGGAACGAACTAAACAAAACCCCAGAACACCGGTTCCGAGTATGCGTAACGTTCAAACGGTCGGGAGAGAAATGCTGTGGTTATGTTTCACAAGAAAAATCCTGTACCATGGCTAGGAGATCATTGGTCCACGTTGGTTGATTTCGATATCATGTAGCTGCCCCGTCTGCAAGGATTAATCACCAGTGCAGCAAGACAGGGCTCAAGCATATTGAAAAAGTTTTGATTTGAATTTACAGTTGAGGGCTTAAATCAACTTGTTCTTGGAGGGCCAACTTACGGGTATATCACAAACCAAACCTTCAAGCTATAGATCGTGCAGGAAAGGGAAATTGCAAAAGAAAGACTGGAGCTTGTCGGTCCAAGGGACGGGTTACTGTTTCCTCTGCCAGGACACCGCCCCAGGCGTAAGACCGTAAGACGTAGAAATATAGGACCTCTTATGGTCCCAGGGCAATGCTATGGGAAACTGAACATGTCGTTAACAAGATCGCACTTCTTGGGAGCTCTCTGTTTTCAAACTGCTTGCCGGAGAACAGGTTCTACAAACGTAAGTCGTAAGCTCAATATGTGACTGTCAAAAAGCCATGTCAGAAGATCGTAATGGGCAAAGCCTAAGTGTTTGATTTTGTTCCCTTCTCCTTGCAAAATCAAACCGTTGCCTTTCCACGATCTGGTATGGAATGTTTCAAGGCATTTTGGGATCATCGAATTCAGAACCTCTTGATGGAAAGGGTCCGAATATGTGATATGCACCTCTGCGTGATGACTTGGGCACCGGCAAGTTCTTTCAAATTACACGTAAAACATTGAAGAAGTACCTGATTTCTGGCGACCTTCGACTACTATGAAGCACAAATTGCACAATACATGACGGGCAGTATGCCGGTGTATCTCGCCCCCCATCTGCCTGTGCCTGGTTCACAACTTTACAGAGCGCAGGCAGCTGTGACTGAGATAAAAAAAAAAGGCATCTGCGGTCTGGCACATTATGTATCCTTGTGCTTTGAAGCTTAATTTACCAGTCACGAATACAAGCACAACTTGGCGCTCCAGTGACGATGAGAATTGGAAACCCAGATATGCTGCTCACGTTCATCATCACTGCAAAGTTACCTCGAGCCTTGCCACATGACAAGACGCCTGATATCTGCCTAGTTAGGATGCATGTTTGCACGTAGATACGCTGTGGTGGCGCGTCTGAGCTGTGCAAATTGAAACAGAGGCAATCTTTCACGTCCGATGTGATGGGACGGTCGCCTTTTTGTGACAGGGGCTGGGGGTGTGATCAAAGGTGGCTAACAAATCAAGACGTTCTACGTATGGTCTGGTAATCTGACACAAAGGCGTCCCGAAGTTTTCCTTTAGGTTCTGTTGCCTAGACTAGGGGATCTGGTTGGGGCCGAATGGATCCTTCTTGAGTATAAGCGCGCGGCTAATTTCTGATCAGGATGCATTAGCAACAGCAAAGTTACGATTAGGAGGCTTTTATGTCCCATAAGAATAACCTGTGACCTGCATGTAGTTTAATTTGACCGTAAAATTTGGGGTTCTGTCTAGTTTTGATACCGAAATTCTGGAAGATGAGATAGGTATTTCCAGCCCTCACCAGCTCGTGTACCGTATCACACATCCGAGCCCGTTCGTGAAAGCACAGGTTACGTGCCTCTTCCAACATAGCATCTTCAAGATGTGACACATGTACATACATGCCAACTCTTCATTGGAACTTGGCATCCATGTTGGAAGCTTGTGTCGCGCACATGTGTATTTTGTTATTATTACCAACAACATGCGCCCCACAGTCAGAAAGAAAAGAAAAAGGCAGCAAAAAACCCGTGTCATTCTTGGCGAAGGCAACGAGCAGTTTACGGAATTCTTTTCAAGGAGGCGCAAAAAAACCAAGATCAATGCGTCATGCGCGCAATCGATGACCAACATGTAAGCTAGATGACACTCGTGTGGCGTCACGGGCAAAATACGAGGTACGAAAGAAAAAAAAAAAAAAAAAAAAAAAAAAAAAAAAAAAAAAAAAAAAAAAAAAAAAAAAAAAAAAAAACCAACCAACAGAGCGATAGAAGTCGGGGGCATCGACTTCGCTAAGACACATACAAATAACAAATACCACTGTTGGTTGCTAGTGTTTACCAAGGGCTCAGCTTATCCCTTGGTAACGGTCGTTCTTGGCTCGATGATTGGCTTCAGTGGTCGATTTCAGCCTCAAGTAGACTGGACCTCGCTCGCCTGTTTTATTTTGCGCATCGAATGTGCAAAATACCGCGAACGAGTGGACTGTTTCGAGGGATAACGGCGTTTTGTTTATCGTGAAAGCAGGCGTTCTAGATCCCTTCGTAAACCCAGACCCGGCAGCCTGGAGGGGAAAAAAAAAAAAACAAAAAAAACAAAGACCTCTCCGGGCGTAACAGTGCCTCCAGAAGGCGAGCTAATCTCCCAGCAAAGGCACGTAAGCATCGGTGTTCACATCAGGTAAAGAGTGAGGTCTCCATGTTCGTGGTTTGTCGTTGCTGTGAGGTGATCCCGTTAGGGGCCATAAGGTGACTCTCGCGTGATTTGCTAACGAACGATCATTGCCATGGCCTATGCCGCACCACAGTGTAGCTGTATGTATATCGTGATAAGTCAACAGCTGAACGGAGATATCTCGGCCAATTCGAGGGGTTTCCTAGGCATCCTCAGCTTCTCTGGCGATGTGAGTCGCGACCGAGAGCAGATCGGGAGTGGCAAAGGCTTCATAAGTAATACGAAAGCAATGATGGTTTCCCATCTTGATTGCACAGAATTTATTGCTAGTCGGGGTTGCCGAAGCGTAAAGAAACATTTCCAAGACATCTAATTATCTTACCATGTATCGAAGATATGAACTCGCGCCAAGAATAGCGTTGCGAAAGAAAATTGGAGGAAAACTTTTTCGATATCGCCACAAATCAAAGATGCACAGCCCCTTCCAAGCGAACCACTGAGAATGGGTTAATCGTCACTTACGAAGCTTCACCTAGCCAGTGGGGAAAGGCGGGAAAGTAGTACATCTTTTGCGCAATTGATTTGCGACAAAAGTGACATAAAATTTGGCATCAAGGCATGTATGTCTTGGAAGCCCGAACAACTCGACGTAGCAATCAAGTAAGGTAGATGATAATATAGCTTGGAGGGTATCGGGAAGGGCAAGAGAAAAAAAAGCCTCCAATTGCGCCAGTACAAGGTGAAGCACCTGTTCAAAAATAACGCAATGAATTCATATTCCCACCAAAAATCACCATTTTCACGAAACGGTAACTCTGTCAATACATAAGCCACAACTTTTTTTTATCATAACAACTGGTACAAATTTATATAATATAATGGATGTTTAATTTCATTATAATTGAATTTTTTTTTAGCACCTATGAAAAAGCTTTCAAAGTAGAAATTTGAAAATTTAAAAAAAAAAAAACTCCATATACCGGATTTTTTTCAACTTTTGTCAATTTTAATCCAGATTTGCGCCTGCTATTGATGTTATTTTGGAATAACAAATATATGGATTAAAAATTTAGCCTTTTTAAATCAATATTATAAAAATTATTAGGAATTGGAATTGTTTATCAACAGGATTATCAGTATTTGAAAACCGTGTGTTTTGGTGGGATTTTGCAATTGTTACGTTATTTTTGGACGGTGCTGTACCAAGGTACATACCTAGGTAGGTAGGTACTGTACTTAATTGGGGGCTGGAAATAAGGCTGACAATTGGCGGGCTGGGTACCTGCCAAGGACAGCTGTAGGCACCCGAACCTATCCGTACAGTAAGCTGTCTACTTCATATGGAGCAGAACACGTTGTGCACACGAGTTAAGGTATTGTTCGGGATATAAACCCACGTGCGTGGATTCGGTAGAAGTGGATAGAGAGCGAGAGGGTAAAATAAAAAGCTGTAGGGTGGGTAGGCTAGGCTGCCTGTTATAGTGTATTTTTATGTACTGTAAACTAGGCCATTCCTACAGGCAGTCACGGGTTGTGTCCTGGGTACAATTTCCGTGCGAACGACAGGCGACAGGTTGGAGTGGAGGCTGACTCCATGTAATCCACGACTCGGGCTTTGAAGATGTCTACCAATAGTATCTAGGTATCTAGGTAGCTTAGCTACCTTGACTACACCGACTGATCAAACGTGTGCGAGGTGAAATTATCTCATTGGACCTGAAGTTAAGACGGCATGCAATGCGTGCATCTAAGTAATTATCTTTGCTTCTTCTCAGGGTGTAGCACATGCTTGGCAATAAAATAACATACAATGCGTGCATCTAAGTGGTTATCAAACTATACTAACATCCCACGAGCACCGCAGAGGAACGTTCTTACAACAGGTGCCGCAAAACTTATTCGGTCAAAGTACCCAGACACACAGAGGCGGACGGGAGTGCACAAAACGTCGTAGCGCAATTTATACTACCACTAGCTCATACTGGCAAGCCATTATTTGCACACTGAACTTGAGAAAGACTCTGAAAATAAAGTATTTTGAGGAAATGACACCATAGGAGCTATCCTTGCGGCTCAATGTGGTTCGCCAAATTTGCGAACCGATTTGCAGGATATCCGTAAGGCAACAACAACCTTATGCAATGCAACCCCATGTACCCACACGGGCGGGGTGCGTTGGGTAATGGTGGGGGGGGGGGGGGGGGGGGGGGGGGGGGGGGGGGGGGGGGGGTGGAAATTGGGGCGAACCATGGATCGATCAGTTTGCGCTGGTTGTTGACTTTTGGGTATAACTTTCTACAAAAGCCGACATGAAGTACCCGCCCGGCTGGTTCCTTTTCACGATGAGAAGATAGTAGTTGATCATTCACTTGTTTCCAATATTTATTTCATAGCCTTATGTGTATCAGAGAACGATGCCAGACAACAATGTCGACGCACCCCCGCCGATTGCTGACATTGATCAGAGATTCACTCGATGGCTCCGAGCAAAAAACCAAAACAACACGGAGAAGAAACAAGCCAGCTCGGAACTGAGGAAGCATATGGTTGAAGTTCCTAGCAAGTCCGAGTAAGCAAGCAGCCAATAATGTTTGGTTTGAATTTGCAGATCGCGCTTGACGACGTCTTTCGGCCTTGTCCAGTCAAGCGTTTCTGTAATATAACGGCACACCACGACTAACATAGTCCTTTGTCATGAACCGCAGAGCCTCAATTCAACAAGTTGGATCCCCTAAAAGGGGCGCTGAAGCATCGGAATCAAGAGATCCGTCTACCCCAAACGCGGACCGCGATGGTAGCCTAGACGAGCGGAAAGTCAAGAGGCAAAAGTCTCCTTCGCAAGAACCAGCCTCGCCAACCAATGCGACAAACGCGTCGCCAAATCCCAGAGGTGCCCATTCGGCTGCCCATGCCACGACAGCAACCGCGCATCAACGGAGCAGAGCAAAAGGTTCGGTTACGGATCACAACAACGGTTTTGAACCCGTTCCTCGGGCCCGCAAATCACTCTGGCAGGATGGAACCCCTGGGATGACAAAACCGCAGGCGACGGTGGGCGCCCCCGCCACTTCATCGCGCGGAGCAATAAATAATGCGCGTGTTGGGTCATCGGGCCAACAGAGCCGGCGCGCTTCGGGCTCAAGGGGAGGTGGCGGGGTCAGCGACGCCACCGGTGAAGTCGACAAGGTCAACGAGTTGGTAAAGCAGCCAGAGACGCGTCCTATAGGTCAGGAGCAGTTGGTGGCTGAGGTAAAAGGCATATATGCTGGGTAAGTCTCGGCCCGGCGTGGACCAAAGCACAAGATACGGGCGACCTCCTGCCTGCCTGCCTGCCGAAAGGAGGGCGAGCGTGTGACAAGAAGCCTTATTGCCTGCATTCGAGTGTGTCATCTGGAGGGAGGCTGCCATCTGAGATCCATGTCGTACTAATTTTGCTATATACTAGTCTTGTTATGGTCGAGAACAAATGCATAGAGGTCGACAATGCACAAAACTCGCTCAATAACGACTCGGCTTCCCCCAAGCTAAACACCGACCAGTGGCAAGCTCTTATTGCCTTGCACCGGACGTTGCTACACGAGCACCATGATTTTTTTCTCGCCTCGCAGCATCCTTCGGCAAGTCCAGCGTTGCGACGACTTGCCGCCAAATATGCAATGCCGGCGCGCATGTGGCGACACGGCATTCATAGTTTGTAAGACTCTCTGAGAATTTTGTCACGGTTTTTATTTTAATTTTTTTTTTTTTTTTTTTTTTTTTTTTTTTTTTTTGCGAGGCAGACGAGACTGATTCTTTGTTCTACTTGAAGTTTGGAGCTATTGAGGCACCGTTTGCCACATTCGCTTGAGTACATGCTCACATTCATCTACTCCTCGTATTCCATGATGGCACTTTTGTATGAAACTGTGCCAGCTTTTGAATATACTTGGATAGAATGTTTGGGAGACCTTTCACGATATAGGTGAGTACGCCCCTTTTTGTGTTCTGCTCCTCTGAAAAATGGCCCGCCTAATTGGTATTGCGTGAGTTTAGAATGGCCATTGAAGACGACGATGTTCGCGACAGGGAAGTCTGGACAGCTGTCTCTCGCGACTGGTACTCGCGAGCTAGCGACAAGGCGCCCACCACTGGACGCCTGTATCACCATCTAGCAATCTTGGCGAGACCTAATGTTGTAGCACAGCTTTTTTACTACGCCAAGAGCTTGTGTGTGCCCATTCCCTTCAACAGCGCTAGGGACTCAATTCTCACCCTTTTCGAACCCATTATGGCTGGCACACACGGTAAGCTACACGCCGTCGATCGTGCGCTGGTCAAGTGTCATGGGACTTTCTTCACCGGCAAGGGCACCGAAGATCTCGAAGATGCCCGCAATGAATTTCTTTCGAACCTCGACCTGGCTGTGGCCAAGGGCGCACGCCGTTGGTTGGAGGCAGGATATCAAATCGCCGTGACAAATCTTTGTGCACTGTTGGACTACGGCCTGCCTACCAACGTTCTCATGAGGGCACTTGAAGCTTCGACCAAAGACACTCCCATGCCGAAAATCGTAGTTGGGGACGAGCCGGATTCGGCTGAGTCCCAAGAAGCTTCAGAGACGCAGAAATCGGCCGATGCTGATGATAAAAATGCACCAGTTGCCTCTAGCACGGAGGCCAAAGATGACGTTGTCGACCTCTCCAAACGCTTTAAAGAAGTTCTCCAGTTTGTGGAAAGCACAGATACAATTGTTCTTTCACGGCTGGGGGATTTGAACATACTTTCCTATCTCAACGTTAGACTCATGTTCTTGCATCAAATGGCCATCCTCAAGGGCCCAGGCGGGGCGGAGGCTAAACCAGCAGCGATGTCGCATCTCGAGGCTTCTTTCCCTTGGCATCTGCTCAGTTTATGCTTAAACTCTTTTGCAGCGGGTTTTGAAACTCCCAAGAAATACGAGACGAGCGAATTCCCCCGCACGGCCGAGAGGAGGCCGCTTCCCGAGGATTGGGCAATGCGAGGGCTTGTATGGGCGGAGATGGCCTTCCCGGCCGACCATTTCAGCGTCAATGAAAATATGGAAGAGGACGAGAGGACTTTTGAGACCCCATCGATGGGAGATCAGCGTCGCGAGAGGTGCCTATGGCTCGCTTACCAAATCGCCCAGATTGGAACGGCAGGAGACGGCGGCAAAGAGGGACGTTGGATCACGTATGATGCCGACACAAAGAAGTTTCGTCCGGCCGCCAAGTACGTGTCAGACGTTGAAATACGTCCTCCCGTCGCCAAGGCCACGTTCCTGGACGACGAGGATGTCCTCCCAGAGGCGGAGCTTGCTAGCGTCAGCTCAGGGCCAGAGAGTACACTTGGAGCATTGTCAGTGCAAGAGCAAAAAAACGAAAAGCCGACCATCATTCAGTCTGCCGACAAAGTTCATGATAGCAATAGTTAGAAATTCAAGTTTATTAAATATTCGCAGGGAATGGATTTCATTTCGATATGCCAGGGGTAACAGGCAATATGTTGAACGGTCTCGAGGATATGAATCTCTCATGGTAGGTCTGGAACGTTGGTCTATAAATAACTAACTGGCGGTGAACCGGGTTGATCTGATTACCACACTCGTTGTCTTTATTTTTCTCTCTCTTTGTTTCTTCTCTGTCTTCCTTCTTTTCTCTTCAAAGGCGGAGTTTCAATTTATTAACCCAAGTCTTGCGCCCCTTCGACCTCCTCGTCTCAGACGGATACGTAGCACATGGATAGAATGACCAGGATCTACCTAAATATGATAGTTGTGTCCGTAATTCAAATTATTCATCCTAAACATGATATTTCCCAGATGAGAGCCGTTTGTGTGGTTTACAGAGTAGCAGTAGGTTGAAGACGTCGGTTTGTTGCTATAACGACGCGCGCAAACCCATCAGGTCTTTTCACGGCAAATATTGCTGATACAGTATCCAGGTTTGATTATCTTTGCTTGTGGGAGTAAATTTGTTGCTTATCTGTCTACGTCTTGATCGCTAACGCCGAAAATTCCTAGTTATACTGACCTTCTTCTCTGCACATACAAGCGCCTGAATGAATTTACTGTAGGGACAGCATCGCGCTTATAAAGTCATTTTTGAATATAGAAGTCATCATCTTGAAAAAAAGCCGTATATAAAGCAAAGAAGATATTTGAAGCTTTGGTTGCGAGATACTTCCGAGTATCGACTTCGGCCTGCCTACTTGCACATCTACTCGAGGGCGTCATCATCACAATAGAGCTGTTATCTTGATTACCACAAAAGAAAAAAAAAAAGAAAACCACACATGCGCCGGCACTGACGGGGTGTAGATGAGTAACGTGGTACCACCACACGAACTTTGCGGCCGGAAGAGCTGCAGCAAACAGTAAGCACTAGAACTAGATATTTCAAGCTCGCACAAAACGAAGGGGAACTAAGAAAAGACGCGGCCGATGCACGATAAGATGTCAGCTGGGGCTGTGGCCGCATGCTTGGAGGTTTAGTCGAGTTAACGCGCGTCACTTTGAACAGATGGGAGAGGCTATATATCTGCATGTACTATACAAGATTTGGTCGGGATTCACACCACAACGGTTTATATCAGACGTCTTTTTAGGTTGGTTATACGCGCTGTCGCGTGATAGTACCCTACTCCAGCAGCGGACGTCGGCTTTTCTTGTATCTTCCAAAACAAGTAAAAAAAAAAATGCATGAGTTACGGGCCAGTTGGCTAGCCCTTGAATCGATGTAAACCAGTCGGCACCATATTCTGCCGAATTCTTATTTCTTTCCCCCTTCTTTTTGCCTCATCAGCAAGAGACAAGAAAATTCTCTGCATTACTGAAGACTCTTACGCCTGCTATAATCAGCAGGCGTCCAACAATTTATATCTTACAGTCAGCGGCTTAACCGGAGCCGCAGCGAGGCATCGACGATAGAATCGGACAAAAAAAAAACGTTTCCACGCTAGGGAAGGTGGCTGTGCCACGCCCCAGCATGAGAATTGATGTCGTCAGACGAGCTGACATTTACTGTGGTCAACGATTGCAAACGTACATAAATTTGACCAGACAATTATCTCCCTGATTGGTTTAGTGACCTTTGCTTTTTCTTGGCCTCAAAGTCACCTTGATAGGCGCGCTTGGGGGCTAAAAACATGGGCCACGGCTAACCTACCCCGGTTGCTGGGCTGTCTATTTATTTCCCAGTCTTGCAATAATGCCAAACGTCAGTATGCAGGTATTGTTTTTTTAATCGCGCATTGTGGTTGTGCAAAAATTCATCATGGTTGGTAGTACTATATCGGGTGTTCGGGCTCTGAGTAAATATGCACCAGGAGTAGGCAGCGTTGCAACAAGGGAACCTAAGTACAGTAGTAGGACTCCAATACCAAGTAAATTCCATGGGTAGGTAAGCAGATAGCCCAGTGAGGAGTAAACGCAGGCAATCTGCACAGTACCTTGAGCAAGGCTGAAGCAAACAATCCTAGATGCATCGGTGATTGGAAGTGATTTGAAACTCGATCGCTTGTAGCCTTTTTGTCTTTCTTTCTTTCCTTCCGTTGCTGGGCAAGGAATCTGCTCAAATCCCGGGAACTGGTTTGTAAAAATAAAGTAAGCTGCAGGCTGTCTAGCCATGCGCTTTTAGCCGCTGCAAGCGGATCATCGTCAAATAAACATCCCTGCTTGGTTCGGTTGCCTTAAAAAATAAGATTGCTGAGCCGCACGGCACGTTGGAGGACCGGAATGACGGATGTGTTATGCACGACAAAGCAGGGTTGCCAATGACAACATGCGTGCCGTTGATGCACTTTTCGGTAGGAACAAAATTGGTGAATACTGGCATATATGAGTTGAAATTAATTAATGTGCCTTGTCAGACCCTTTGAAGATGTAAGGGAGGACTCGGTGATGTCAGCTCTCGAGATGGAGGGATTCCAAGCCTCGGCATTCCAGGTGAAGGTGAGGGTGTAAAGGAGAAAAGAAAGGGGGAAAAAAAGAAGGCGAACAGCCCTTTCTTCTTTTGAGGCACAATAGCATGAACGGACCACGGTTCAAGAAATAGAGCAAGCTGATATCCTTGAGAAGGCAACAATGGCAATAACTGTCAAGGGCATGTTCAAGGCAACCATTGTCTCGGTATCGGGTCGCCTCAAAGGCTTCTGTCTCAAATATTACCGCAGTCTCGGCCGAATAAAAAGATATGAGACCGACCTGTGGAAAAAGAAAAAAGTAGGCGTTTGGGGTTCCTTGTGGACAAGGAAACTCCAGTAATCTCCAGCCATATTGGGAAATGCCAAACTTGGCAGTGTTAGGAAAGTGAAGATCTAGCAGCGCTCTACAAGCATATCGATTGCTTGGTGGCATCGTGATGTGATGTTCCAGGTTGAGGAGGACTGATGTCAATGATGACAAGTAGTGTTTAAAAGAAGATCATCCGCGAAGGGCCATCATATTACGGTCTTCATTGTTTGAACCATGACGATAAGTTATCGCAAGAGTCTGGTAATAGTTGCATGGACTGATCAGACTTTCGGTCCACGATCGACTGGGGAGACTCGCAGAGTGCCTTGGTCTCCCTCTCACGTAAAACACTTGGTTTAATGTCGTCAGTACCAATCAGCATGGTAGAAGAGGAGTGGTGCGTCAAGTCCAATGTGGTGAAAGTGTCGCTTCCCTGAGAAAGAACTGTGCCGTCACACTCGCAGCGTATAAGTGCGGTTGCTGTGCCTTGTGCTCTGATAAGGGACCATGGCGCCGGCCCCCCAAGGGGATGATGACATTGTACTAGGTGAGGCCTTCAGCACAAAAAATGAGATCCTTCCCTTATGGAGCCGTTACCCCGAAAGCTGCCAGCAGCCGTTGTTGTTGCTCCCAGCAGATGCTGTGTACTGGGCGAAAAGGCACAGGGACGACGGATAGATGGGCCCCCCGCACGCTGAGAAACGTTGCTAATTGAAGGCGTCCTTTGTTTTGGTATGCCAACTGGAATAAAAGGTGTCAATTTGCCACTGGGTTGCAGGTCTGTGGTGAAGTAACGTATACCCAAAGGAAGGCAAATAATCTTTATGCGAAATGAAAGGCGATGCACAGCTTTACAATGCAATTTTATCCTGGGATGGGATGGTACATGAGGAAAGAAAGGTAAGGTAGACAAATTCAAAGCTCAGATTAACCCAGGGCTGGAACAGTCCCGAAAGGATGCTACAGAGGCCCCACAACCCAGTGAAATGGGCCGCTAGCGCCCAATGAGAGTTGACACCAGGATTAGACCCATCGTCTTTTGGCGCTGCAATTCAAGGCCACATACATCATCCATATCGCCGGGGCTTTTCGTAGTTCAAACACGAGCCGTTGACAACGGCACAACACCGCCGCCTGCCCCCCCACCCCCCACCTACGCTGCACCATCATGCGACCGATATTAACACTGGTACTGTCGGCGCTGCCGGCGGCGCTGGCAGTGTACAAGGATGAAGTGGGCGACATTGACTTCCATCATGAGCTCGTTGGGCTGCCGCAACAGGACACGACCTTCTTCCACCGCCCGCGCCGCGATGACCGCGCCTCCCTCCTCTACACCCTCTCCGACCTCGGCATCCTCGGCGCCATCAACCCGAGCAGCGGTGCCGCGCTCTGGCGCCAGCAGCTCCCCGAAGATGCCGACGGCGTACGCCACCTGAGGGCCGCCGAGGGCGAGGGTTGGGTCGCCAGTGCCTCTGGGGACACAGTGCAGGCCTGGGATGCCGTCAACGGCCGCAACATATGGTCGCGCGACTTTGCAGGCGAGGAGGTGCGCGATCTTGAGGTCATGGAGATGGCCGTTGAGGGCGAGGGGCACAAGGACGTGCTGGTGCTGTACTACAAGGAGGACGGCGGGGTCACGACACTGCGGAGGCTGCGTGGCACCGATGGCGCCGTGGTCTGGGAGTTCCGTGAGGTGACCAAGGATCTGCCTCTGCAGGTCAGCACCGACCTCCAGAAGGTGTTTGTGGTTGGTCTGCACGGGTCGCCGGGCTCCTATGGCCTCAAGGTTGCCGTCCTCGACGTGCCCACCGGCAAGAGGATGGACGACATCAGCATTGCGACCAAGTCGGACATCCAGAGCTCCAAGGACCTTATCCTAGTCGGTGCAAACTCGGCCATGCCCATTGTTGCGTGGACCGATAATGCACTTACCACACTCAGAGTCAACGTCTTGGGAACCAAGGCCAAGCATGACTTTCCCCTTGCAGCTGGCACCAAGTCGGTCGAGATCCATGCCCCTCACTCGATTCAGTCGGACCCTCACTTCCTTGTCCACATGCGCACCGACAGTTCCAACACGGCCGAGGTCTTCCACATCGACCTGAAGACCGCTGCCGTCAAAAAGGCCTACGACCTACCGTTGCTCGCCGGCAAGGGTGCCTTCTCGACCAGCTCTGACGGCGCCAATGTCTACTTTACCCGCATCACGCAGAGCGAGGCGATCCTTCTCGCCTCCACATCCGAGAAGCCCCTTGCCCGCTGGGCTCTCAAGTCTGGCAAGGTTGCTGAGGACAACGTCGTCAACGCTGTCCACGCAGTGTCTGAAGTCATCAAGAAGTCCGAATCCAGCTTCGCGGTGCGCGCTGCGGCCCTCACCGACGCCGACGACTGGGTCATGGTCCAGAACGGCCAGGTGGCGTGGTCGAAGCCTGAAGGTCTCACCGCAGCCGTCGCGGGTGCCTGGGCCGAGATACCAGAGTCGGAGGAGCTCGCAAAGTCCCTCGAGGCCGAGGCACACAGCAGTCCCGTGTCTGCTTATATTCACAGGGTCCAGCGTCATATCAATGACCTGGAGCACCTGCCCGATTATCTCAACAAGCTTCCACAGCGCTTCATCAACAGTCTGCTGGGCACCCATGTGGGCGGTAACGACAAGAAGCTTGAGAGAGACGGTTTCGGCTTCAACAAGATTATCGTCATTGCCACTGAGCGCGGCAGCATCTACGGCTTGAATGCTGGCGATCGTGGTCAAACTCTGTGGCGACACAAGGTGGAGGATTCCTCCAACTGGGATGTCCAGGGCATGAATGTTGATAACTCCCAGGGCACGGTCACTATCCGTTCCAGCAGTGGCCAAACCTTGGTTTTGAAGACAGACAATGGCCAAGTCCTGGATACCACTGCTGCTGATTCGACATCCCAGCTCCAAAGTGTTGCCCTGGTTGATAGCGCCTCGGGACCGTACCTTTTGTCCATTCCCAAGGACGGCCAGATTGGACCTCTCGCTGCAGACAAGGCCCCGAAGCAGACTCTTGTCGTCCGCAGCGGTGAAACGTCTCTTCGTGGTGTCAAATTCCTGACTGAAAAGGATAGCACTGAGGCTAAAGAGGCGACCACATGGGTATTCACTGCACCTAAGGGCGAGACAATTATCGAAATAGCCAAGCGTCCCCAGCACGACCCCGTAGCTTCCATCGGCCGCATTCTCGGCGACCGCCGTGTCCTATACAAATATCTCAACCCAAACACTATAGTCGTACTCACGGCCAACCCCACCGCTTCGACCATGACCACGTACCTCCTCGACACCGTTTCGGGCGAGACGCTGTCTTCGTCGACGTACGAGGGCATCGACACCACTCAGCCGGCCTCGTGCACCATGTCGGAGAACTTCTTCATCTGCACCATGTTTGGCGACTACACCCTCCGCGAGGACCCCAACCAGGCCATCAAGGGCCACCTGCTTACCGTCACAGACCTCTACGAGTCCGAGTACCCAGACGATAGGGGCCCGCTCGGCGACGCCGCCAACTTCTCGTCCATCGCGCCCCTCGACGACCCAACCGCCCCGATGCCCCTGCCCAAGGTCTTGAGCCAGACGTGGGTGCTCGGCGCCCCCATCTCGGCCCTGGCACTCTCTGTCACCAGGCAGGGCATCTCGAGCCGCCAGCTGCTGGCCTACCTGCCGCACTCGCGCCAGATCGCCGGCTTCCACCGCGGCTGGCTCGAGCCCCGCCGCCCCGTCGGCCGCGACCCCACCCCCCAGGAGCTCGAGGAGGGACTGTCCCGCTACGCGCCCGCCATCGAGATCGACCCCAAGACGGTCGTGTCGCACGAGCTCGAGATCCTCGGCGTCAGGCGCATCGTCACGAGCCCCGCCATCGTCGAGAGCACGAGCCTGGTGCTCGCCTACGGCGTCGACGTCTACGTCACCCGCGTCGCGCCTAGTTATGTCTTTGACATACTCGGCAAGGGCTTCAACAAGATCAGCCTGATCGGGACCGTGCTGGCATTAAGTGCTGGTGTCGCGGCTCTTGGTCCCATGGTAAGTGGTCCTCCTTTTTTACTAATTTCCTAGATCATCATTTACCTCATCATTATCAACGTCGATCCATGTTCTAACAAGAGACTTTTGTTGAAATATAGGTTAGAAAAAAGCAGATGGACATGAGGTGGAGTGCTCCTGCATAAAGTGCTGGCGGGTTCTGGGAGAATTTTTAATGTCTGAATGTACATCAAGTTAGACCTTTTTTTTTTTTGTTTCGAGGGTAGGTTATGTTCAAGGTAAAATCAACGAAAAAGCATTACTTCATACGTATCGCTTGTCACCTTCAAAGCTATATACATGGTGTACTTCCTTTTGCCATTTATGTCTACCGTGGCAGGAATCCCCCGAGATCGGATTGCGTCGTGTGAGCCTCCTATCGGGGTGCACTCCCTTCGATAGACAGCAGCTCCGCGCCCTCGATGAGCGCCAAAAACTCGTGATCAACCACCCTCTTGGGCCAGTACATGAGCAGGCGGCCGTCCTCTTTGAAGGGTGTGAATGGGCGATACTGGAGCTCGTGGTAGAACTTTTTCTCAACTATAGCTGCTTCTGGCGGCAAACTAAGACTGTTTGTCTTGATAAGCCCCTTGGTGACGGCCAAGAAGGTGTTGGCAAGCTTGAGGAACTCACCCGCCTCGTACAGCCCCTGGCAGGCCCGGAGGAAGATGTCGACGCCGCCATCGTTCAGGTCATACAACGCAGTGATTGCAGCCTTGAGACAGGCTTGGAGGATCGAGTATTCGTGCTTGGCCGAGTACAACACCCTATATACGCAGACATGGTGAATCAAGGAGAAGTTGGCGGCGAACCGGAGTTGCTTGGGGGTCGATGGGGCAATGGTTCTGTCGTCGTAATAATGCTCCATCAGGGGGTTGAAAAGCTCTATAAGAGCAGAGTCATACAACGTGCTGAGAAGTGAGAAAGGAGCTATTAGACTTGAACGCTTTCCGATTTTGGTTGTATAAAGGATCAAGAAAATTTACTCACTGAAGAAGAATGACGACAGGCAGTGTGGAGTATTCGGCTTTCAAATACTCGGGCAAGTCGACTTTCCACCGAACGAGCGCCACATAGCACTCCCTACTTGTAGACCGCGCTATCTCCATTGAGGTAGGATCGCCCTTGAACCTACCATGACTGAGCAACTTGTTGGCCTCCTCGATAATTGTTGACAATTCGCATCGAGCAACGAGTAGCCTACGATAGTGCAAAGGCCGAAGGTGACGGTAATCGTTCACGGGGTAGGGCCACCAGTGAGCCGGGTCTGCGTCGGAAATATGCGGTATGTCCTCGTCCGCAAATATTTGCCGTATTCGCGGTCTTAGTGCACGGAAAGGCGCTTGGAAAGTTGTGGCCATCCTTCTGGTGGCTATATTAGTTTTCATTTCAAGATAATTCTCTCTCTGCCTTCAGAGAAGATACATCTATAGCAAAGGTAGAAGGTAAGTGGACCGATACTTACGCATGTGCGAAATACATGCCCCAGATTATCTGAGATAAGGCCTGCAGCTCTCTACCCTGCCTCGAATCCCAATCTTCAAAGTCCAAGGGGATTTCAATGGCGCTCAGTTGCAAACTCTTGTATTCTTCGAAATATGTTTCCAGATACTCGTCGGTCATCTGGATGTCACCTGCGCAAGATTCCCAGAGCCATAGCAGACTAATACCTTGCAGTTTAGTCAAAGATGGCAGCTCTTTTTTAAGCAGTCTTTTCGATTCTTCTGCAAAGGATCTGCCACGGGATGTGCTGTCGGTTGGGACGCTGTACACGTTGGGATTTGTTGAATATAACTAGTAACGAAAAGAACCAATCAGGATCATGAATACAATGCCAGCCTGTGCATTGGTCTTGACTTGACGTTGGATAGTGGCATGGAACAGAGTTTTGTGGCTTTTGAGCTTGCAAGGAACAAGACAATTCACGGTTGGCTATTCGCCATTACAGAGTCAAATCTCGAGTGGTGGTTTCGGGATGAAACTCACACAGGCAACAGCCAACACACAGTTGACAAGAAAAGGCGTACAAAAGAGCTGTTTGGCACCAGGTGGGAGGTTTCCCGAGTGTGCTAAATCAGACTGGAGGTCCTCGAGGAACATGCATCGATCGATGATGGGTGAAACGGTGTTGTCCCAAGTCCAGAAAAGGCTTAGGAGGTGGGTAAGTAGACCGTTCAAGTCTTCTCCACTACCAGTCCAGCGCGCGATGTCAATCTCGGTCGGCTGCAAGTCGATTTCGTAGCCACTGGATTCGCCGGGCCTGAGCTGGGGTCGAACCATGGGCTCGTCAACCTTCTCTTGGCTATCGTCGGCTCCCTGCGGAGCAGTGTCGAGGGTTCTGCTTACAACACGAACGGCATCGTCTAGAGACGGAGCGTCTTTGATATGCTGCCAGATCTTGGAATCCTGTCCATTTTGGCGCAGCTCATCTACAAGGGCTCTTAGTTCTCGTTTGGCCTTGGACACGGCCTCTTGGTTGGCTTGGGAATCAGCCTTTATCTGTTGATATGCTTGACGCTCGGCATCCCGTTGAGAAAACCCCTCTGGGACCGAATACTCGCATATGACTTTTGTGGCCGCGCACGAGGCGCACACTGGGCGTACTCCATCACACTGCAATGACGATAATAAGCGAAGTTAGTGATTCGAGCCGTGTTTGATCGTGTTAAGAACATGGCTAGTAACTGCTGAGGTGTATAATGAAGGGAATACATGTGACGTGAGTATTGTCCCATGGCAATGGATACTCTATTTTTTTCCCCTAGGTATAAGCACGAAAAAGAAAAAGACCAAGGTAGGTAGGTAAGGTATTTTTCGAAGATAAGCATACCTCGCCTTGCCCAAACAAGTAAGGTCTCTCAGATACCTCTAAATCATGTGAGCAACGCTTGATGCCCGTAAATGACGGCAGGTGGGGCTTGTGTACCAATGCCCCGCCGGGCTAACACGCTACTGCCCGACAAGCTCACGGGGGGTAGGGTAGAAGAAAGTAGCAGTGGAAGGAGCCCTGCGCTAGGTTCTAATAATCCACAGGTCCAAGCAGGCAAGAGATAACATGACAGGAACGGGATCGTGAAGAGGAAGAGGGCACAAGAGAACATCTTGGGGAGGGAAAAAAGATGCCGGAAAAAAAGGAAGGGAAAAAAAGGTGGAAAAAAAAAAAAAAAAAAAACTTGCCTTGACTTTACGTTTGCGACAGTCTGTCACTCACCCCCAACAGCGTAATTGTTAGAGCAACTCATATTCCTTCACCTCAGTCAACACAACCAAATATTCTCGGACTCGAGAACAAGGCCCGGAATTGTACTGGCTCGGCTCATTCCAAGCGGCAACTTCCGGCCCGAGAAGAGACATGATTCGCAGTCTTTCCATTACGCAGGTAATGGAGACGGAAGATTTGTCAAGAACACAGTGAAGAGAAGTAAACTAACGCACTCTGACAAGCAGCTGCCACAGCTGCTCTCTTTGTTCTCCTTCCCCCGGGACCGGTCGGTGATGGCGGTCGCTTGGACGGTCCTCCGGGGGTGCTTGGTAGCAATGCTCGAAGTTTTGGGCCGCTGCTGCTACCCCTCGTGCCCTCCCTGCCAGCGTTACCACTGCCATCCCCACCAACGCTTCCCCCCCTCTGACTACCGCTGCTCGTCATTCTGATATGTTTGTTGGCTCTTGTCAGCGCCGCAATGCTCTTGTTATGGGCTCTCGAAAGCGGATTCTTCGTATCTCCTTGCCAAAGGAGTTGCTGCTGAGTGTGCACCATGCTGACGGCGACATTATCTTGGACACGGCGCTTGTGTTTCTCGAATACAGATCCCCAGAAGGCTTGGTGCTGTTGTTTGGGGGCTGAGGTTGACATGAAAGTGTAGGTATGTAGGTCGGCCACTCGAGACCCTCACCGTCTAATGGATACAACCTCTCCTGCAGAATTTTTTACACCCCAAGTCTGCGAGTAGGTGGAAGACACGAAGTCAAGACACCCGATGGGACACGCTCAAGGCTCCCATTGGTGATCGGGAATCGATACCTCTCGCTTCTCAGAAACATGCTCATCGGGAACCGCCGAAATATGTGGTAAAGGGAGGAGTGATCGAAAGATATAAGGATATGATAGGTCAGAAACCAACCCAAGCCCAAGCGGACCCGAAACTCGGGAACGGGAAACCGCCCCCGACTCCCGCCCATGTCCGTTTTTTTTTTCTTTTCTCTTTTTTTTTCAATAGAAAGCATGTGTCTTGACCTGCTGTCAACCATGACAGCTCATGGGGCAATCTCGTGCCGGCCTCGGGTGTGTTGGTCTACCACGTACCTACCTACCTTACTCCATTCAGCCCTTCAGTTCGTTGCCGCCCGGCACCTGCATCTGAAGCGGAGGGAGGCAGCCATTGCCTTAGCCATGTCAGTTCACAAGGAACAAGGATCTCCCTTGACTGCAAAACTCGGGTCAACTCAACCTGCACCAACCTCAACAATATAGACTCCTGATTGGGTAAGTCTAGGCCCCACTGGCTTTGTGTTGGTCTGCTTTCGGCTTGTCTTGGCATTGCAGGGGGACAGCGACGCGGGGGACTGTGAACCTGATCTCGATTTCCTTGCCGAGATAACTTGACGGTCCCGGGTTGGCTGGGCAGGGTCTGGAAATAAGGGCTAGACTCATAAAGCGCCTGTTAGCTCATGAGCTATCCCATTTGTCTGCAGGAAAAGCAGCACCAAAGCACTCACACACATCAGTGGCTCTTCCAATATAACCAGCACCACCCGTTTCGTCAACACCGCTCTCAACACTCTGCCCTACGGCTTCCATCTCAACTGTAAGTTTCTCCCTTCTTTTTTTCCCTCTCTGTCTTATCCATTCCATATCCTGATCCAACCCACTCCTAGAGTATCCACTACCAATGTCCGCTTTCCTGTTGCGCTAAATAGTTCCATGCATGCATGTCTACGTAGTCCAAAGTAGTATTCTTATGGCCCATAAAACAAATAATGCCAAACGCTGGACCGGAATATCCGGAGCGGTCCTCCGTTGACACGGGTCCGGTCCCACAGGGTTTATCTTTCCGGTCAGATTTTGGGTGCGGCGTACGAGATGCATGACCGCAATCCAAATCCACGTGGTAACTATGCGCATGTATGGCGCCCCCTAAGCGCATATCAAAATCTCGGTAGTTAGTTGCATCCTTTTTTTTTTCCTTTGTCAGTTTTGCTGACATTTTTGTGTCAGCGGATTGGCGTTTTTTTTTTTTTTTGTCTCTTGCAGGAAGTTTATGTGGGCGTTTCGCCAAACATGTAACAACTGCAGCCAAGAGGCAACCCTCAGGGTCGAAAAACAAAAAAACAAAAAATATGGCGACATCATGTATCCCAGGTGTGATTACGGCAACTACCCGGACCTTGTCATGGGGGATCCGGGTGCTGATAAAGCGGGTGGAGGAAAGAGCCCATTTTCAGGCAACATGGGAATCTTTTTCGTCGGCTCCATACCCGGAATTGGTCAATCACCCCGCCTCGGGAAGACATCCGAGCCAGAAATGTCCAAACTCCAAAGAGAAGAGATGCATTTCATCACCGGTGTGGGAACAAAAAAAAAGACGCAAAAGCCTGGCAGGGTAGCAGACCCGGCATAAGTGAGTATGCACATGGCGAAATCTCGCAATGTGACTCTCTCGTGATTCCTAGTCACAAGTATACGTATGTGTACAAGTGGTGGTAGGGGTTGGGGGCGTTATATACAAGACCTAACCTGGCTAAGAGGAAGGTTATCTGTTTCCTGATCCGGTTTCCCAATATCCAGTTTTTTTTTGTGTTTTCTTTTTGGTGTTTTTTTATTTATTTTTCTTTTCTGTTCATCGTTCGGTTCTGAAAAAGAAAAAAGACAAGCCATGTGGCAGCCTTGCAGCTGCAATGGGGAGTTCATGTTCCACTTCCTCTTTGATGACATTGACCGAGTCTGGTATTATGGGTCCGACTTTGACCGGCGTTAGCCGTCAGGAGCTGCCGCGGGCCCATGACATTGGTTCGGTGCTTCTTCGACCGACTGCGACGATTGAAACTGGGGCCGAAGGTGTCGATCATGAGCAGGCCTCAATTCCAAGGATTGTAGACGCAAGGTCGACCCAATTGTTGGCGACATGGACTGCAGCCTGGCTTCAGATGACGTCTGTCTAGATGCCGAGGACACGGTTTCAGAGCTGCGGAGAATGCCGAGGTACAGTCAGCCAAGAACTGTCATTCTTATCACCATGAGTTAAGGTGCATCTCTCCCTCATCACGTTTGTTTAGGTGCGATACCCCCTAAATTGTGGATGGTATCAACTCCTCGTTTCTCCCTTATCTCTTCATGGACAAAGAGTAGCGCCTAAAGGACGTACAGGAAGTGCCCGCACTTGGAGCAACCCAACTCAAACAACAATGACCTCGCGGCAAAACAATAATGACAGAACGAGAATTGAGGTACTTACATCTCCACAGCCCTGGCACTAATCCAGTTGTTGATGCTGGGATTGTCGCAGTGGGCATGGGCAAGGAGTCTCGTTCGCCATTCGACGGCCTCTCGCACCACGTGCTCCAGCTCCCTCTTGAGCAGCATGTTGAGGGTTCCCATATTTCGTTCTCGAAACTCCAGCTCCTTCTCGTTGTTTTTGGTCTTTTCACGGCACTTCTTGGCTGCGACTCGGTTACTTCCCGGAGGTCTGGGAGCCCGCACACGCCGTTCTTTGGCAGTTGTGTTTGTTGCCTTCCCCGTTTTGGTTACCGATTCCATGCGGGTGTCGTTTCTGCCGTTATCCGGCTTTGCAGTGGCAAGGTCTGGAATACCATTTGTTCCAGTCGATTGAGGAGATAAGCCCGAAAGATTAGGATGAATTGCCGAAGCGCAAACTTCATCCTCCATGCTCGCAGGCATCGGAGTAGAGAGTTGGCTTGGGATAGAATTCATTGGCGACCTTGTTGTAACCGGTGCAAGGGAAGTCCCCACTGATGATTCCGCAATCATAGCTTCATCGTTTGAACGATCCTCACTAAGCTGGTATAGCAGCGAAGACATTCTGGAAGAGGTCGGTGTGGCAGCATAACTGGCCGGCGTGGCTGGTGATGATTCCGGGCAAGAGTTCAGTGCGTTGGCTTCGAACTTGACAGCATTCGTATGTGTATCAGGGATGAACACATCGTGTTGGCCATTCTGCTGTGGGAAACCATAGCCAGACGTATCTGTTTGGATCTCTGCTGACTGTTTGAAGGGTTCCATCGGCGTCTCCGGCTGGTATGAACGGCTCAAGTCGTAAGATTCAGCCGGCGGGGTCATCATTGCTGTCTGCCAAGCTTGAGGCGGTTGGTGCAAGGAAAAGGAGGACATGTCTGTCGATGTCCAAGGATTCTGACTGGGATCTTGATATGGCAGGAAATTTGTGCCAAAGCCAAACAGGTGCCTGTCATAACTTCCCCACACGTTACCGCCTTGGAAGTAGTTCATTGCCTCGTCGGGATCCAGAGCACCAGTGCTGCCATTCATCCCGGGGTAATCTTGCTGTGTATTGTAAGAGCCATTCAGCAACGACGACCGATCGCCTTGATCCATGGCATCAAGCCCCATTCCATGATTGTTCATATCAGTCTGATAGTTGTGGTAGTCGATAGGAGATGCATGAGCCCCAGAGCCATATCCGCTGTCCGGTGCGGTTCCGAGAAAGCTTCGGTTGCTGTTTGGCTCCATGTGAGTGCTCTTGCGGCCGCCTAAGCACAATCATAGTACTGCATATGGAATCGTTCCCAGATGAGTCCTCTGCTTGTGCTGACCTTGCCTGGCCACGGCCGTTTTCCTTTCCGATGCGCGGCAGGCCAGTTGTTATTTCTTTGTCGGTAGTCAAGTAAGCCAAAATAAAAACACAATAAAGCCCGGAGCTGGGCAAGAGACATTTATCAGTCCGGGCGTGAATTTTACGATGAGTGCGAAAGTGGTAAGGCCTTGAACCGGTAGGGTGCAGGGTCTGGCGACGTGATAGGTGAGCCCATGGTGGTGTACTCGCTTGGAGGTACGGGGTCCAAACAACCATGTTATTATGGGCTCCTTTGTTGCATGCCATCCAGCTGCTCACTCGAGGCAAATTGTTCCTAATCTCGACAAGAGGGTACCAGGCACTGTATGCGACCCAGGGACTTGTGTCGAAACTAATGCATGCATCTATCCGATTCTACCAGGGCGGTCGGACAAATCAGAACCTAGGACTAGGCCCCTTTGTCAGTGGCACGAATATCAAATTCTTGTTCGCGGGGAGAGAGCCAAGAATTAATAAATCTACCAGCCTTTATGTGAGGTTAACACACGCTTGCATGAAACCGGTAACCCTAGTTTTGCACCTGATTTCCCGGCTGTCTACGATCTCGAGGTAGTACATTGTCCCATCGAGGAAAAGGATGCGAGCCAAGGCTGCATTGTAAACATGGTTACTCCGTAGAGCACATTATACCCCAGGACAAATGTTGCAAGGGGAAGCCAAGATAGCCCTTACACATCTCGGAGCTTAAGTGCAATATGCTCTTGGCGAGCGAGAGTACTATAAGAGTAGTAGAGTAGGGTGCTGATGCACAGACACACAAGCCTCTCTTCAGCCATAAATGACACCTCGGCGTGACGCAAAAAGAGTAGAAACCGGTGAGCCCATGCCTTGGCGTTTTGCGACACGTTGACCAGAATGATGGAACATAGGTACTCATGTTTAATGAGTCTGGGTGAGATCTCTGTTGTTTGGTTTCAATTCCAACTATACCTGGGAAAGATCACGGCGTCACTTGACGCCAAGGTCTTGTCAACCGAGATATTGTTCGACTGTCGCTCGCATCGCTAGAATGGGTTTGCCTACCTAGCTTATGCAGCTCACCGCATACAAAGTATTTTGGCTGCTAGCCCCGGGCAAGAATAAAAGCAGAGAAAGAGAAAGCAAACCAAAATATACGGAGAAAAGGAGTAGGTGGGATAGAAGCCGTTCCTCTGATTGGGTAATTCAGGGAGAACTGTACACACATTTTCTTCTATTTCCAGGCTAACGGGACACGGGCTTTGAGAACACTCCGTAATCAATATCAGCCCTCAGCCGTCCACTTGAACGTGTTGACAACAAAAAAAGAGTGGCGGTTATCATGCATACCGCATGCAGTATATTATTGTACCAAACATTGGTAGCTTGACAAACTGATGACAGTGGTCTGGTATCGAATGCAAAGGCAGCATAGCTTGCAAGGGTATTCGTACCCGTAGGTATGGTATGGTAGCAAGGGTAGCTTGGGTAGTAAAGTGCCGGTAGATGTGACTGGGGCTGCGTCAACACCACTTGACAATCGGCAACGACTAGGACCATCCCCGATGAGCATTTCCGACAGGTGGCGATAATACACTTCTCTTACTGGTTGCTGTTGCGGGGAGGCAGATGGTGGCTTCAAAGGAAAACGCATTGGTATCACCCGGGGGATCACCAGATGTACTGTTCACAATTTGGATACCAGGTAAAATCCAAGAGAATCGATGACAGCTTGGATGAATGTGTGGTGTCCAATACGACGAAGACAGGTTGCAATACTCCATGGCTTCAATAGATCAACTGCTGATGGGTCGGACCGGGTTTGAGGATACCAACCCGTCCACAACACCCATGATCCTGGCAGAATTGGTTCGCCATTCACCGCCCGAACTGCAGCAGCATGGCAAGGAAGGACGTGGGGTATTAGGTAGGTGGTACCGGTAACCTGTATCCGTACTTGCCGGAACCAGTACAAGACAAGACAGTAAGTACCTAGTTCAAGACGTATACATACCTTACCTTACCTTACCTTACAATAAGGTATACACCTACTGGGTACCTTCCCTACTTTATTTAAATCGCCAGTACTACTCTAGTCATCACGCATCTATTATTTATTAGTTGTGCATTCCTTTTCTTATCTTTTCCAAACTCAGTCGAGTCGTCACTGCCCAGGATCCTCAATGCTACCTGGGGCAGGGTGCATTCTGCCCACCTACTCACTGCAACCGCCCGAATCCCTCCATCTCGGAAAACTTTTGAGCGGCTGATTTGGTCCGCGCTGAAAGGACCCTCGCACAGCGGCTGGGTGGGCACCTTCTAGACTCTCTCTCGTCCTGTATGTAGGTAGGTACCTAGCAACCTGTGTGCGGGCAGATTTCGGCCGATCCCAAGAGATGATTCGACACGTAGCCGACAGCGCTATACAGTACCTCCGTTGAGGATTGATTTCGATTTTCAACACCAGTTTTACCTTCTTGCGGAACGTGTTCATTATCCCGAGGACAGTACGGCCGCGAGGAAACATGGACTATTATGGATCTATCTATCCGTAGTAGAATACGGAGGTATTCAAACTACTGTCGCGTCTATTGCATCCAAACACTCTCACACTCAAGAGTCATGCTCTCAAATAAAAGAACAATAAATAAATAAAAAGAAGAAAAAAAGAGCGCAAATATCCCCTGACCTTATTTTAGGCCCCTTCCAGACCGTATCCCCCATGTCATAAATATTAGCTTTAGCCCTCTTCAGCGGGAGGAGACAGGCAAAAGTCTGGGGTTGCACCAGGTTTCACACCTAGACTAATTGCTGAAAGGTCAGATCCGGGATCCTGCTGCTTGTCTGTCACTTTCCGATCGCCAGGAGCTAGCAAGGTAGCTATGCAATCTCTCTGTTTGCAAGGGGAAAAAAACAATCAACAAGCCAAGGATGAGGTGGAACATTATGTCCGCGGCGGAAAACTCCCGCAGGATCTCATGTCGTCACCACCAGATAATAGATGTTGTGAGATGGATGCTACCATTTCCCTCTTGGCAACCACACATCGTATCTCGTGGAAGAGAGATCATTGGAGCACTAAAGATACGATGCGGGCATCTATCCTACCGAAGTTCCTGCTAACCGCCGTTTCCAGTCCAAAAACAAAAATAGGAAATAAAAAACTGGGCACTTGATCGAGTTCCATCATAATCTCAAAAAGATCAAGATTCATCATCATTTCCTATCGTTCATCTAGATATGTCAAATCGGTCCGGTCTCACTTCAGATGACCCTACGTTCATGTTAACCCGCCTTTCTCCCGTGCCTGGATCGGCGGGCACGAAAACGACAAGCGCCACCCCGAGCAAGCCCACCCATCAACCAACCACCATCAGACCTACCTAGCTCTTAGGTACAAGTAGGTAGGTAGTTCTACTATGAGTAGGTATTACCTAGCAGCAAAGGACTTGGGTTTCTTGTCAAGACGAATCAGAGGACAACAGGAACCCCTTCCGATAGTTATAGGGCACATTCTAATAACCTGGAGACCACGCCCCCTCCATCGGCGGCCTCCGCCATCATCTCTCAACAACGTCCCTCGTCTCACCAAAAATTCACCAAGGCCATGTCCTCTCTTTAGACTTTTTGTTTTACCCAGCGGCTGAGGCTTTTGAGGGCTTGACGGGAATGCCGCGTGCATCCCTGAATTTTCAAGTCAATCACGCCTTTTCTTTTCCTATGCGATATAGGAGACCGGTAGGTTTCTACGCAACCTATCTCCGAGCGCCTCTCTTCGGGCATTTTCTTTGACCTCTCAAATCTTCGTGCTGTAGCACGACGTCCGTGGCTCGACAATGTCAACAAGTGGTTGATGATTCACGGCTTTTGTCCCCCGAATTATCAGCCACCAACAAGTACCTAACAAACCATACATGTCCCACAACGGGGCTGAAGGAATCATGGTCGCACACGAGCATCCAAGCGCTCTTTCGGCGATCTCAGAAGCTGTGTTTCACGGAGTTTGCCGCTACAAGGATGGGGTAAACATTTTTTATTTCTTTTTATTCTCGCCCAAGAGCCATCCGGAATAGTAGTTCCATTTTCGTCCCCTGCCCTATAGTATCGGGTTCTCGTCAACAATCCCCCTCCCGACGGTCGATTCCGGACGCTTGGCCAGCTAGCTACCTTTATTATCAAACCAAATCATCCTTTCCCCTTATTCTCTTGCATCGTTACATTGCATAAGATATAAAAAGCAAAGAAGGAGAAAAACAGTTTCGTCATCCTCAACCTTGGCCGCTGCAGTCTCGCGTATATACAAGGGGTTTTTTTTTCACCTTTCGGATATTTTAACAAATCGATCTCTTCGAAAATGTGACTTGCCGGGCCTGCCGTTCGGCATGAGCAGTGAGGCACTACCCGAGATTTCCTTCCGCCTTTCGTCGACACGAGTCTCCCATTGCTCATCGCAATGCACGCAGTAGTTCGTGGGGGAGGAGGGGGAGAACCTGTTCTTTTTCTGTTCCTTCTTCTTGATTTATTTTCGGGTCTCTACATTCCACACCCACCCCCTTTGCTTTTGTGCATCGCGACATTCACAAGCATGACCCTCGCCCAAAAAAACATGGCCACACCGCAAGCAGGTAAAAGTCTGTGTGACCCCGTGCACAAAGTGTTACACGGCAGCGGAAGAGGCCTGGGAAATCTGGCCGAGAAGAGAGTACAGTACCAAGGATTAGCAGTGCACCGAATTTTCTGTCATGGAAGGAGGGAGCATGAGATTCCGGGCACTCTCCACATGATGTAGCCCTGCGAGAACCGACGGGTAGTAGCATAAACAAAATGGGCACGTTCACATTCGCAATCCAGTCACAATGACCCGGCAACTTTGGGTCCTGTTCCCCGAAATGCAACTCGACGGCCATCTCCGAAAGGCACAGGTAGCAAAGGCTGTTTAGAAATAACTCAAATTTAGGTATGCAACTCATTAATCATGTATGTACAGTAAGTATAGGTAGACGTCTGTGAGCCAATCCCGGCTCGTTCTCAAGCAAGTGAGTTGCCGTTGAAAGCCACCAGGTTCGGAGTGCCATCCTTGAGCGCCGTTGCGACATTCTGGGTGGCCAGCTGCTTGATTCGATCAGCCACGGACGCAGGATCCGACAGGCTGTCCCGTGCCATCAGATACAGCGCCAGTCCGGCCACATGAGGAGTCGCACACGACGTGCCCGTCATGGTAAAGGTCGTCGTGTTACTGCCGATGTAGGTCGAGAGGATATTAGTACCGGGAGCCAGGACGTCGACCGACGGGCCGTAGTTGGAGTAACTGGCCTCGGTCCAGTCCGAAGCGATGCTGCCCACAGTGATGGCCTCAGGGGCAGATCCGGGCGAGTGAGTAGACGACAGCTGGTTGTCATTCCCGGAAGCAACGACGCTAATAACGCCTGCCTTGTATGCGGCGGCTATAGCGGCGCTGTAGGCATCAGAGCTGCGAGCACTAAGCGACATGTTGATGACTGACTTTGCCGTCCGGTTCTTGGCCATCATATCGTTGACAGACCACGTGTAGGCCTCCAGGACGACGGCCGTCGTGGTTGATGAGCCGGACAATACCTTGACGTCGATCAGGTTCACGTCCTTGAAAACACCATACGTCTTGCTACCGATGGTGCCGGCGACGTGCGTCCCATGACCGCTAGTGTCAGTGTGCACGCCGCCCCAGGCGTTGTAGCCACGCACCGCCCGGCCGCCAAAGTCGACGTGGTCGATGTTGATGCCGCTGTCGATGACGTATGCGTACATGTTGGCGCCAGTGACGGCGTCGTCGTAGATGTACGAGTCGAAGCCAGGCCCATGGTGCGAGATGGCCGCGAGACCCCAAGTCGAGCCGTTCTGGGCCACCTCGGCCGATGTGGTCCAGATCTGGTCGGGTTCCACGGCGGCAACCTGGTGCATGCTGGTGTCAATGCTGGTTTTTTCCTCGTCATGTCCGCATCGTCTACCCTGCAGAATGCCCCCTCTCCCCCGTACATGAAGAGGAAAAGCAACTTACATCAGGGTCTTTCTTTATCTCCTCAACCGTGGCACCATCAAACTTGCCATAGTAAGCATGAAACTCCTCAATCTCCACCGTGCTCTCGGTGCCGGGCAGGTCACGGCGACCCAGGCTGCGCTTGTGCAGACTGGCCACGCGTTCCAGGTGGGCATCACGCGCCTCGATGGTGACGCCGGGCTTGAGCGTGATGATGTACCGGTCGGTGATGTTGTGGTCGACAGGAGGTTCGACGGGCGCACCCAACGCGGCTCCCGGCAGCAGCAGCGTGCCCACCAGGGCGGTGGCGATGACGGCAAAGTTAATCATGCTTGCGAGCCGGGTGGACGAGGGAGGTCAACGAGACACTGTGAAGATGGCAGAGTCCTGGAGTTGGCTGATCCTCAAGACAGGTACTTCAGGATCCATTTTGAGAATGTCTCGGGTGGTTGGCCTTTATACATTTTTTTTCTTCTTCTCTTTCTTTCTGCCTCGGAGCCTCAGAACCTCAGAGCCCTAGAGCGTCGTGTGTTCCTGCGCACGGAGGATACACAACTTTGAAAGCCACCTAGGTATGTTTGAACAGGAACGTCTTAATCATTTCGCCCGGTCGTTCTGACTCCTGCACCCCCCCAGCTGGTAGGAATATTGGTCGTATTATGACATTGCGGGTGCTTGGCAGCGGGTCGAAAGGGGGAGTTACAGAGGAAACAACAACCGAACGTCGTATAGAAAGCCAGAGTCTTGCCTATGTAGTCACTGAGCTGAGATGTTTCTGCAGTCGTGAGATCCAAAAAAAGGAAACCAGACCCATTTTGTCATGCATAGGTGTGTGTGGTAAGGTAGGTAAATAAAGAGCGGTTTGCGCGGCTGCCTCAAAAACTCATTGCGCCATGACCTTTCTGAAGTAAACTCGAATTCAAATTGGAAGAAAGTAGAGGTAAAGGTAGGTACCATAGTAGGCTAGGTAGTATTGGATGGATCTTTCCGAGGTGCCCCGCAGTGCCAGTTGATGGCAATGTAACTCGATTGATGTTCTCAACGCTTCAAAGTCTGTAACTTGCCCCGTCTTGTGAAGTTGCACGGGCTCAAGGAAAGTTGAAATCATTGTCATTTGAAAAAAAAAAAAAAAAAAAAAAAAAAAAAAAAAAAAAAAAAAAAAAAAAAAAAAAACTACCATCCAGGTTCCATCATGTCGAACTCAACCGTTTCATCGACACATTTGCATTAGACGCAACCATCATTCTCTTGTCATCTCCCGTGGATGATGAGGTTGTTTAGGTACCTTAGGTTTCGTAGGGTCCTACTCTATGTACCCTTGCAATTGTGAATTTTAGGCTCTTTTGGGAATAGGCTCAGGGGTTGCGGGGCCTGAGCCATTTGTTTCCATCAACCCTTGCTTGCGCTCTCCAGTAAAACTATTGGAATACTTTGAACGCATGCTGACCACCAATGAAAATTGCCTCTCCAGCCGAGCCAAGCGCCGTCTTGTTCATTAAGTCATTGAAAATTCGGGGAAGGAAAACGCGATGGCATGCCTATCAGTGACACACACAACCTGACAGGCGCCTCGACGTCTTGGCTCTGTCCCATAATCCATTAACACTTAAGTGCTCAGTAAGTAACCATGATGCAGGTAACCCCACGAGCTTGTTTCGATTACTGACTGTCAAGAAGCAGCTTGATCGGTCGATCTCTCCATGCTGTTAGGTATACCCACTCCACCTAATCAAGCTTCGCTGACAAGCCGTGTGGCCGTCTCTCTAAGCTTATACTTTTGAATCTTGCCACTTGCCGTCTTGGGATAATCTTTCACCCAAAAGATATACCTGGGACTCAGGTGTCCAGACAGCCTCATCTTCACCCAGTCCCTCAGGTCATTCTTAGTCAGGACCTTGTCCACCAGCCTCTTGGCCTGCCCAGCTCTCTCATCTTGACCAGCAACCCCGCCCTTAGGAGGCGCTTCGTGTCGGTCCTCGACCACCTTGACCCCCTTATGCGGGACTACAAACGCCCCGACGACCTCGCCGTATCGGTCGTCGCTGACACCAACGACGCTCGCCTCGGCGACGAGGGGGTGCTGGAAAAGACAGTTTTCGATTTCGAGCGGGTGTATGTTCTCACCGCCGCGGATGATGAGGTCCTTTATCCGTCCTGTGACGGCAACGTAGCCGTCCTTGTCCATGACGCCTTCGTCACCCGAAAACATCCATACCCGGCCGTTGCGCCGAGCCTGTTCCTCATTTTCCGGGACCGTCTTCCCTATTCCCAGCGGCTCCACGGCGGCGCCGAGTCCGTCGTCGTCATCGGCCGCCCATAATCTGTCCTCCTTTGTACGATTCTCATCACCCCAATAGCCCTGCATGATGAGATATCCGCTCGTCGCTATTTCTCCTTTCTCCCCTATAGGTACGATCTTTGTCCGGTCACCCGGTTGGACAATCTTTACTCCGGTATGGGGCATTACTTTGCCCACAGAGCAGGTACGCTTGTCAAGCGGGTCAGACGGCGTCGTCATGATGCTCACTGGGCTGGTTTCTGTCTGTCCGTAGCAGATAACCAGCTCAGGGACGCCGAGTTTTTCAAACAACCTCAGCATCAGCGCCTCGGGAACCGATGCCCCCGCTGCAATGCCGCCTCGGAGATGCGTAGGCAGCGCGGCCGCTTGCTCGGGTGACAATACCTTGCCGGAAGCTAGCAATTCCAGCATAGCAACGAACATGGTGGCAACTCCATATATGGCCGTGGCGCGGTGCTCAGATGCCGCAAGCAGTGTAGCTTTGGGATCAAAGGCTGGAGAGGGGAAAATGATGGATGCACCTGTGGTCGCAGTTGCCATGTACCCGAGGACACATCCGAAACAGTGAAACAACGGTGGCGGGCAGACAATCTTGTCGGCAGGCGTCAAGTTCATGCGTGAGGCGATCAGGGCGCCATTGTTAAGTATTCCAGTGTGTGTCAACATGGCCGCCTTGGGTAGAGAAGTCGTCCCTGAAGTGAATTGGATGTTGATAGTCTCATCTGCCCGGAGCGGCTCATCTGGGACGATAGGTCTGCGGGTGGAGGAATTCGGCAGCAAAGCAAGGTCATGAAGCGAGGAGTAAGGTGTTAAAGAGCGATGTGAAGGAAGTGGTAGTTGGGCCACACCCGGATGGTTCGAGGTATTATCGACCACAATGATTCGTCGGAGAGTTGGCACATCAGGGCATTCAAGCTCGTTTGCTTCGAGATTCGGAACAAGAGCTTGGATCAATGGAAGATTGTCACGCCCTCGACATGGTTTGTACGCCAGATCAGTCACGGCACCTACAATGAGGACGCTGGCTTTCAGGTGGGACAAGGCGGCAGCAATCTGCGGGGCCCCAAAGGCTGGGTTCAAAGGCACCAATATGGCACCCAACTTGAAGACGGCATATGTGAGCGTAGCAAACTCGGGGCAGTTTCCCAGCTTGACAGCCACGCGGTCACCCTTTTTAACACCAAGAGACCGCAGAGAGTGCGCCAAAGAGTTTGACCTGAGATCAAGCTCCTCGTACGAGAGAACAGTCTCTTGTGCATGCGGAATGCGAACTGGGGCCGGGGCTGAGAAGGCTTCTGGACTTGTTGACGGCGACCGGCATATCACGGCCGGGCGGTCTCCATATCTGGATACTATCGATGCGAAATGCTCGGGGATTGTGTCGGTCAGAAGTGGTGGCTGCGAGGGGGTTGAGGATGCGTATGACTGGTGAGCATTACAGAAGTGAAGATGACTGCGTGTTTCTTACCTGAAGTGGTGGGTAGCTTCATACCTGAGTTGGACCGAACGCGAGGCTTGATGCCGTCCTTCCACCGAGAAACCGGCGTGAAGCAAGTGATTTAAGCCTTGGTCCGGCTCGAAGGCCCGAGGGGGGTTGGAGCAAAAACGGTGGCATGGCGGCGCGGCAAGAGCCAAATCCAGCAGAATGTTGACCTAGTTTGATCACTTCTCACACCGTCCACCAGCAGCGTATATATTCAAGGTCTTGCTACAAAACGGGAAAGCAACTGAGTGCTTCCACGCACTCGGAAGAACCGGGATCAATTATACCAGCAAATGAAGTGTACGGAGTACACACTGTTGGCAAAGCAAGAGCTGAGTTTTTTTTTGTTTTTTTTTAAAGGCTTTGGAATTGATAGGTAAAAGAAAAGGCCAAGGAAAGCAAATACTAAAACTAGAAATAGCTAGCCCTAAGCTGCATTGGAGAAACAAGAGCAACCTCGGCCTTTGTAACCAACTTAAACAAGAAATCGCTGGACAAATCAATCAATCAATCGCCTTGCATCTCCGACTCCTGTCGTGCGGGGTAAAAGTTGGAGATGGGATGAATGTTCTTGGCATACAACGAATGGGTGTTACTGTTAGCTAAGGTAACTAACTTTTAGCGGTAGCGAGCCCCGCAAAAAGAGTTCAACAAACTGAATTCCACCACAAACAATTGCCAATATTGCATTGTGGCTACTACCTCGGTTTACGTCACACGCATCAGGCCAAAAACTCGACCAAAACTACCGCTATTCACTTTCCAACATCACCCTCGTGTATCTACCTAGCTAGACCTTTGCCGGCGCGTTCTTGTATGTAGCCAAGACGATATCCTTCTCTCTCTGCAGGAACTTGTCAAAGCTGCTCAGCGGCAGCCCCAGCCGCTTCACCGCGTCAAAGTCGAGGCACTCGGCCAGCCTCCTCGTGAGAAGCTCCCCGGCCGTAAACAGGTTAGTAGTTATCCGGTCCTCGACCTCGTCATCCGTCAGCTCCACCAGCCTCAGATCCCTGCCCGTCGCGTCTCCCAGCATGCCCAGGCACTCGTCCACGGTGCGCAGCTCGTCGGCGACGTCCAACTTTTTGCCGTCGAACCTTTCCGGCTCCAGCACGGCGGCCGCCGCAAACACGCCAATCGTCTCGTCGTCCACGAGCGGGAGCAGCGTGTCGTGCCGCCACGCCGTGTTGGCCCTTCCCGTCTCGGCCAGGCCCGGGTACATGGCCACCTTTGGCAGCACAAAGTTGGCCATGAAGAAGGCCGGCCGGAGCACAGCCCACGTGTCGAACCCGGCCGACGCCACCGCCTCCTCGATCTCCACCTTGACGTTGAAGAAGCCGCTCGCCAGCAGGGGACTTCTCTCTGCGCCCGCCGACAGGGCGCTCCTCTCGCCGCCCACCTGGTCTTGCAGCAGCACCTCCAGCCTGTCGATACCCAGCCCGCTGCTGTAGACGACGTGTCGCGCCCCCGCCTCCCTGGCCAGCCGCATGATGGAACGTGCGTGCTTGATGTCGCCCTGCGGGTTGCTGAGGTTCGGCATGAAGTTGAGGAAGATGGCGTCGACCCCCTGCACGGCGCGCCTGATCACCTCTTCCTCGTCGAAGCTGCCCCGGAATAGCTTGGCGCCTAGGGACTCGAGCTTCTTGGCCGCCGCTGACGACGGATCCCGAGTCATGGTGTGCACCGCGACGCCCTTGGGTAGGAGCTGTCGGGCAAGCGCTCCTCCCTGGGTTCCCGTGCCGCCGCAGACGAATACGGTCTTGACCGACGACATGTTGTAAAGCTGGAGAAAAGGTGTAGGGGGTTTCCGTAAAAAGGCGTGACTTTTCTTATGCTCGTGACTATGTGAAGCTCTTTGCTTGTATGGTGTGTCTGTGTGTGTGTGATCTGCCTCGTTCGTCTGTTTTTGATCCCGCTGATGTTCAGATGATCGTTCCCATGAGCTGAGATGATGGGGTAGTAGTTATTTATATCTTATTTGATCTGATATGCAGACAATCGCATGAGGTAGGTGCACACTTTTGCTGTATTTATAATCTATTGTTTTTTTTTTTTTTTTTTTTCATACATTTATCGGCAGTTTGGTACTTACCAAACGCTTTGTTCGGTGCTCTACGTTCGGCACCGAATCGGTGGCGGTATTCCGCCGCTTCGGTGGCAGCTGTGTGTACAAAGCAACTGTGGAGCAAAGCGCCGTCGGCACTGGGATCAGAACGACTGAAAACGCATCAAGGTGTTCACTGAATGGCCAAGCTCATTCACCTAGTGGTTCTGGTAGGCTCCAAATGTTTTTCTTCGCTCGCATGTTTGGTAACTTCCCTGCAGTCTCCCAGATGCATGAGGCCATATCCCTTGAAATCGCATCATTTTGGTTCTAGTCTAGACTAGTTAATATACAGCTTTGATTGTCTCAATCCTTCATATGGAGCCTTTGAGCCATGAGTGCATACACTGCTCAGAGTTCAAGAATAAATAAGAACCAAGTTCCGGTTCTCGGCAACCTTTCGAAGTCGACAATAATAAAAAAAACAATAACTTATAATCGTAAAGCTGCGCATTGTTGATTTAGACTCGTTTTAGACAAGTCCTTGAATCTCAAAAGAACCCAAGACCATGAGTTCGTGTGCCCCCGGCCATGCCAAAAGTCTATATCTCTATTTTTGGCCCTCCAGTCCTTTGTAAAAGTGGTATCCCCAGTCGTGACAATATTTTTTGTAACAGAGAAAAAGAAAATAAGAACAAATAATGGATCAGCCCGGTATATCAAGGGCAAAATACTTCCGGTCGTGTACAGGCCAACAAGAAAAGAGAGAAAAAAAAAACGCCATAGTTCGCCACAGGAAATGCTTGCAAGATCCAGGTGTCCCTTTCGATTTAGGGCACCTTGATATGATCAGACGCCATGTAAATTCCAACAAAAAAGAAAATAAACAGATACATATGACAGCTGTGTTGGGTGCTGTTTCGCTCGGGTATGATTACTTTTGCTTGTTCTCTTCCTTCTGCTCACCAATGTGACGCAGGCTCTCGGGTTTCCATGTTCCTGTAGAATGGCGAATAGGTTGTCAGTAAGGCGCAGGCTACACAATATGGGTCCAAGATAAGAGCATTGTTGGTGGAAGATACTAACCCTCGAAATCGTGCTTGACAAAGGCCATAGGGTCATCGTAGTCCTTGGCACCCATCTGCTGCACACCGGGCGAGAAGCTGGTGATGGGCAACACGATGACATCGCCCACCCGTTTGGGCATTTCCATGCCAGTAAAGTTGCGCCAGTCAATTGCGCCCTTGGAGTTGGTCATGTCGAAGTAGCGTGGGTCGTTCATGTACTCAAAGATAACGTCTGTCCAGATGGCAGGGCCCGTGAACTCAACGACGCCCTTATCGGCCGTCTTATCCAGCTGGCCCGCCCGCTTGCGCTTGAGCGTCTCCTGCGTCACGCGCGTCACGATGTCGCGCAGCACTGGGTGGCCGGGCTTGGCCTGGATGGTCCATTGGCAGAACTGGATGCGACGGCTGTACCACTCTTTCCAGTCAGGTCGGTCTGGGTCGGCCTCGATTCCAACAACCAGGCCCAAGGTATCGCGCGGCACGCTATCGGGGATCCATTCGACGGCGCTACGGATCGCGTACGTATCAATGTCGGTGTAGATGCCGCCACGGGCGAGCAGGATAAGGTAACGGAAGAAGTCGGCCTTGAGCACGGGCATCGGCAGGGCGTCGTAGGCCTCGAGCACCTCAGGTATCGAGGCGTACAGCAGGCGCAGCAGGTGGCCTGAAACAGTGTCGGTGATGACCTCGTGGATGAAGCCCGGGTGCTGCTCTGTCCAGCTTGCCTCCTGCTCGCGGAAGGCAAATTGGGGGTCGGCGGGTGTCCACTTCCATGTCTGCCAGATGTAGGCCGGGAACTTGGTCTCGACGTCGTATGGGTATTGGTATGCAAGCTTGTCGTACAAGCTCATGTTAGGGTCCATCATAGGCTTCTGGCCCTCGGGGGCTAGCCTGCTGTTTCTGCTGCCATCTTGTGTTGATGCTGTAGTGGAAATTTTCTTGGCCGAGTTGGCGGCAAGCTTGTCAGCCGAGCTGTCCTTGGGATCTGTTGTTAACTTTGAGAGTTGTGATGTGGAGGCCGGCCTCGTTGTAAGGTAGAGGATTGTAAGGAAAAATGCGGCCGCAACGAGGGCGCGCTTGAAGGTCAACATGATGACGGATGTTGAGCCGAGTACGAGCTTAAGTTGGCTTCTCGGAGGAAAAAAAGGATTGATGTAATCCAGGACGGGTAGAGCGTGGTTGGTAGTCGACAATCAGCCACAGGTTACACCAAACTTCCACCTCTAGGGTGCTTCCCCGGTTGGAATTAAGTATTGCTTGCTTAGAAGAGGTCGAGTACAGTTTTGTATGCTTTGGGTTGCAGGAAGGAAAAAAAAATGGGGGCCAGCTTATAGTCGTCGCAGGATTGCGCACGCAGCTGTACGTGGGCGGGAAGTGGGTGGATTAAGCTAGGTTGATATGGCTGCTGGTGACAGGCAGTTTGCTTGGGGCCAAGACGTCGTTCTTGGGGATCTTGTGGTTGAGAATTTTGCTGCCGAAGTAAAGCTGCCCATGTCAGTGACCGTTGGTCTAGAAAAAAAAGAAGAAAAAAAGAGTCAGTCGCACAAGACCCTCTGAAGTCAATCAATCCTTTCTGATGTTTCTGTTCTTTGTGTTTTTTTTTTCTCTTCTTCTTCTCTGCTACCCTTCTAAGCCAATGCACTATGCAATGCGTAGTCAGGTAGGTTCACGAAGGGATCCATACCTTGCGACACGCACGACACGAGTTTGCTCTTGTGGCTTTCGTCTTGTTGACACGAGTTGAACAGAAGCAAGGTACGTACCGATTCCAGGCTAAACCCAGCTATCCGTATCTATTCACAAAGCGGGGCAGGACAAGGTTGAATAAAATAACCACTAATTGGATGTCGTCAATGCTAAATTGATTGGAAGGATGTTGATAAACAATCGAAAGGCTTAAGTCGAGAAAAAAAAAAGAATATTGCAGAAAAACAAAATAGATGAAGTCCTGCAGTGAAAAGAAAATGATAGGTAATATGGTCTCTCCAATCCGGGTTAGCCGCACTAAGATATTTGCAATGGCACTGAACGAGAAACAAGGCGTCATTAAGGGTGAGTATTTGGAGAAGCGACCCCCAGTTCTAGTTCTAGTCTAGGCAGACAGATGCCTGCCTGCATGCGGAAGCAGTCTAGGGAATGTGCCGGCCGCTGAGCCTCGAAAGTGTGAAAGCCGTGTACGTATGCACGCACTACTGCACTCAGTGATTTGACGGGGAAAGGATGGGGGACGAAATTGAAATAGCATCAACTAATGGGGGTGGGGCGTCGGCCAAAGCCTCTGTGGATCAGCGCCCACCAAAACTTGCACAGCCAACCGGCCTTGCATGCATATATGACGGGGATCAGAGCGTTCAGTGACGATCTATTGCCAAGCAAGCCAAGCAATCCCGCCCTTTATTTCTTGGTTAAAACTTTTTGACGGGACTCGAGATGCTACTGGTAAGCCTTTTTGCGGATCTTTACTATGTACTCTGGGCATCTGCAGATTTACTACCAGTTTTGAAGTCTCGGTCAAGTCGAAACACAAAGTCTATCCGCGGGAGCATTTTGTAGAAAACATATGCGAGCCAAGCAGGTGCTCCATTTGTTAACGTCTATCTTTTTTTTTTTCCTTTTTTTTTTACGTGATTAATTCAACTCTCAAGAGCACAGGGTCTTTGATACCCCTCGATTGGGTGAGCTTCTGAACCATTCGCTCTTTAATTTTTACCAGTGAAACTTGCACCTAGGGGAAATATGTAACTGCGGTGAATTTCTCGGGCTGGTGTGGCATTCAACGCAATCGCAGCTGAGGTTATATTTGTGCTACATAGATTTGTTTTAAATATCCATCGCATTGCTTACTTCCTCCCACAAGCCGCTCAAGAGGGTGATGGACTCGAACATGTGCGTGGTAGTCTTGGAATCCATGACAAGTAAAATGGGTCCCTTAATTATCTGAAACAAGAAAATGCAAGGATTATGGAGCTATCAATATTTCAAAAGACCCCATCCAGCGGACAAATGACGTGGTACTGGGACCTGGATGGCGTACCAGTCGGTTACGGGATGCTTCCTGAGGCAGGTTTTGCCTAGCTGTCAATTACTACTGTCTTGAGTAATTTGACGCTCCAATTGGGATTGACGCGAACGTTTACACTTTGTACCAGTGGTAAAAATTCTCCCAACACTCAAGAAGAATATGGGTTTAGTCTTTTGCACGTCGACTCACTAGGCAGCCTTGGCAGCCAATAAAATCACCGAGTAATTAATTGTGCGCGCTCTTGATTAAGATCTGCTAGGAACATCAGCCTCTCTGTCTTACTGTGTCTGGATGAATTCGACCGCTGACGGGCCGCAAAGCCTCAATTAGCGAAGGAGGGCTGTGTCACCCCATGTCAAGTCAGCACAGATACCGCGTGGTAGAAGCCTAAGGTAGGTAAGGTACTGTAGTTTACCGACCTGAGACCCGCAATCAATCCTGGACTCTGCTAAGAATAAGGATTCTGCAGAGCTTTTTTCCGCCTCTTCTCTTGTTCGTTATGAAAGAATCCAGAATCATTCCCTACGACTTGGCACACCGACAGACTGGAATAGACACACACACACAAATAGACACCCACCTTTCCCCACAAATTGTTAATTTATGAAGTGGGCACAGCACAGTCAGCATCGCACAGTAGCAGCAGCTTAACAAAACGGCAATCATTGAATACCGAGTCCGATAATACAGCGATTGGTAAGATATCACTAACGGCAGCTTTATTGAAACCCGTCCCGGAGGCCAATCAGTCGCTTCTTCGTTAGCTAAAGATGCAATAAAAGGACGGGAGTCAATGATGCGGCTGAGATGTTAAATCGACAATATTTGACTAGATAGACTGTAGAGGCTCAGGGTCTCTTTCGCTAACAGTGGCAAAGGAAAAATAAATAACCTCGACATGGACCGTTGATGCCCATCACCGGAGTAAAAAAAGAAAGAAAAGAAAAAAGTACCCGGTAAACAACCGCCAGCCATCCCTGTGCGTAATCTGATCGGATTTCCATTCCCAACCCAGACTAGGGGATTCGCAACCTGGCAGGCTGTTTTTAGTGTCGCAACACCCCTGCTATAAAGTACAGGAATGTATACTCTCGTAGGGTTAATAGGGTTAGGTTGTCACCCTTTTGAAAAGCTGAAGAGGGCCGCCCGGAATACATTCAGCTTATCGGACCTATCCGTACGTCGGTATCGGACGGTTGGAAGCCCGGCCCCCGACTTTCTTAGTTAACATTGCCATTAGTTCCTTGGTTTATGGTTTTCTGGGTCGTTGTTTGCGTTGGCCCTCGGGTCTGGAACCGATGTGCCACAAAAGACAACCCCCCGCAGTGAGTGCCGGATCATCGCATCATCATCCGACGACACCAGCTCCGTGAGGAACGAAAAGCCGGGACATGATCAGCATCTGGCACAAAGACTACTTTGTGGTTTTCTTACTATATTCAGCTGCGACTGCGACAAACTATGGGGTTTCTTTTTTATGTTTTATTTTATTTTATTTTTTTGTTTTTAGTAGCTGGACAAAAGGGGACCGGATCTGAATCGGTCAGGATAACGCTGCTTTCCCATCCCCGGACTTTGTTTCATTTCTCGGTGCCAGCAACCGAATTGTGTGATAATCAATAACCAAGTATGGTAAATGTTTCCGCTCCGGGGCAGTGTACGCCACCGGTCCCTTCTGGCAGACAATTCCCTCGCGGTGTTTGTCTTGTCGTCTCAAATCTTCAGACAAACCATGTGCCTTGTCACTTGTCACACGGGGATTTTCTTGCGACAGGCCATGGATATTCGTTACATGTATCCCCGAATCTTTAGCGGTGTATTCATGCCGCGAAGGTGAGAGGAGACATGCAACCAGCAAACTTAAATCGGAATGCTTCTCATGTGCTCTCATTTCTGACCTGTGAGTAATTTACAGTACGGCGTCTCTCCTAAAATTTACTATGTTGGTAGGGGTAAAAATCCCCATCCCTGAACAGTTAGCACAGCGTTGTGGACCTTGTCGGTAGTCCCGATTTGGGGAATGGTTTTTTGCAAGAAGAATAAGTATACTTACTATGCGGTAGGTACCCGAAGCTCTTCGCGGACAGTTAGGTCGGTAAAGGCCCACGTATACATATACGGTGGCAAGGGCTGGTTTTTTTTTTTTTTTTTTTTTTTTTTTTTGCCTGCACCCGTGGTAGGTGTCTCGAAACATGCAAACATAACGCGTGACCTTTTTTTCTTTTCTTCCTCTTTTTTTTTTTTTTTACTTTTTTCCCTTCCCTATCTTTGTGGCCACGCTGCCAAGACTGCATGTATCCAATCGCGAAGACGCGATGATCTCTTCGCACTCTTGGCAGGGGACGGGCCAGCCTTAGCAAATTTGTTGGACCTTGGTAGTTGCAGAGCTACGGGTTCCTCCCTGCGCAAGAAGAATTGATGGGTCAAGGTTAGTCGCTACTGCAAATTGTGTGCATAATGCACCACCCAAATAAACAACAGATGACATGCGTAACAAAAAGATCTGCTCATGTGTCCGTTCGCGTTGCATCAAAGCTTCAGCAAGCAGTAACCATATCCCATTCTTTGATTAAAAAAAGAGAGAGAGGGAAAAGAAAAAAAAAAAAAAAAAAAAAAAAAAAAAAGAAAAAAANAGAGAGAGAGAGAGAGAGAGAGAGAGAGAGAGAGAGAAAAAAAAAAAAACCAACTACTACTCAGGGCTGAAGATCAAACACACAAAGGGGACATTTAAGTGATCCTCGGCTTGTCCGAACTCTCCTCTCTTGTCATGTTTGCTACTAAGCTTAGAATAATTTTATTTACGGTAACTTGTAAGATATGAATTAGACAGCCCGCTTATCGTAATCAGTACAGTTCCTTGCTCGGATCCTTCAATCTCACAGTCGAGCGACATCAGTCCCCGAGTCGGGAAAGAATACGAGGAGACCTGGAGCCAGCTGCAGACATCCATAACTGATCAAGTCTAAACAAGCCTCCTAGTCGCTTGATCACCCACCTCCTGGTTACAAGCTTAAAAGTATACATACATGCACGAATAAGTGACCCTATTCGCAGTGAGCAGAACTTATTGTACTGCTCGCGTCAACAATGGCCTGATCTCACAACTATGTCTATTGGCAAGCTTTATTTTTCATATGCGTGGCGCCCAGCGGCAAAAAAATCAATACCGGTGTTCTACGCTCTGTTACCTCTTATACGCGGCGCCGGTCAAAGGTTGTTGAGTGTCGGGGTGGTTAGGAGTGAGGTTTAATAAGGGCATTCGGTCAAAAAGCATGAATTCTTTAGATTCAGACATGTATCCCCTCGGATGCGTGTAGTCTCTCTTCACGTACATGCCCGTGATAAAATACTTACCCAACGCAACTGGATGTAACTTTAGTCGCACTCCATTCATGGGTGAAGCTATGCATACTTAATGATCTAGCCCAAAGCATGAAATATGCTCGAATGTTGAATGTACTAAAAAGACCTGCAGAAGAGGCATATATGGTGACCATCACGGCGCACTAGAACCAGCCTTTCTCTTTATTTATTAACTCAAACTTGGGGGTTCGGCACATTTTCTCTGGTCAGAACAAGCAACAAAACACGGACTCTCTCCATTTCTCATCCTTGGCTTCAGCGCTCCTCGTCCTCACCAAAAAAGTACGCACTCTCCACATCAAACCTGCCTGTTCACTCTGCTTGGCAGTGTTTGCCAGTCGACCAAATCCAGTCCTGACAAAGCACCAATATCCCCAAAGCTCCTAGGGTTTTCCACAAAGATGAAGATCCCCGGCATCACCACCGCTGCCGCCACCGTCATCGCCCTGGCCATACTCGGCAACGGCCTCACGGTGCCGAAAGCGTCGACCGAAGCGTCGGCGGTCACCTTTGCAACAATCACGGAGCCAGCAACTTCAAATTTGACAACCACGGAGCTGGAGACCATGGACGAGCTTACGGCGCGCGGGCTACCTCGGGCCGACAGGAGGAAAAAAAAGGGCGGACGGAAACGGAAGCTTGGAAGAAGACCCAAATGCACCCCAAAGCAATGCGAGCGTGATTGCGATCCCTTAGTCGTGATACCCACTCTGGGCATAAGCTGTGGTAAGTTGAACCTCCCCGCCGCCGATGTCTTTTTTCTCGGCCTTCTTATAGAATAGCCGGTTTCCGCGTTGCTAATACCCCATGTCCCGCAAAGCTGTTTGCTATTTTATTGTGTGTGGGCTTCCTTGATGATATCGTGGAAATGACTGCCATCTGCAGGCTTATGATGGCGGCCTTGTTTTGCTTGGTCCAGTTGGATGGGTGGGCCACGCCAGTTCGCACGGGTCTCGGGCTCTCTATTTGTATTTATTTTCTTTTGCTCGTGGAGATAGTCGCTATCGAGGGTAGCAGCATCAGGAAAATTGGAAGCAAAAGTACCTTTGATGCTTCGCCGCCTACTCTATCTGAACTTTTCGTAGCCGGCCGCTTCGCTCAGCCTCATGTTCACACGCTCCACTGTCTCGGCGTCATACATTTCCTCGGGCTGCTTGCCGCCGAGGAGTACCTCCCTCAGGTGCACCATGGCCTCGTCCTTGGTCATGCACACGAGGTCGCTCAGTCTCAGACGCGTCGACTTCTGTGGCGCCGGTGCCGACTTTTGCGGGCCGTCCTCATCGGGTGCGCCCTCGATCACCATCAAGGGGTCGGTCGCCGGCCTCCTCCACCGCACGAGGACGAGACGCGTCGCGATGCCCGTGATGACACTCCTCCCACGGAAGACCTCTTCGATCATGAAGGCAATGTCGCCGGGGCTCAGAGGCGTCCGTAGACCGACCACGATGTCGGCGTTGCCACCGTTGAAACTGCGAACCAACTTGGCCTCGCTCCCTTGGAGGGATGCCAAGGCCTGATCGTAAAGCTTGTCGCGGGCTTTGCCTGGAGCGTAGTCTGTCGGGTATCCTAGAAGTCACAAATCGCGTCAGTCAGGGTGCCTGTTTTTGTGAAAGAGGAAAGATACAGAAGGATATTTCCTACCTGTTATACTGAGAATGACGTGATTCGCGGCAGTGTAGCCAAAGACAGCCGGCATGGTGCCCAGCACCGGCAGGATCCGCACCCTAAAGTCCGGCAACACACCGAGGTCGCCCACCGACCCCTTCTGGAACTCCTCCTCGGACAACGGCAGGAGCTCCGCCTTGCCCTCGCCCCTCTGCTCCGTCGAAAACACGACGGGGATGCCGCTCGTAATGCCCAGCAGCTTAAGCCTGCGCCTGGTAGCGCGCGAGAGGGGATCGTCGGTGCTCACGCCGACGTCTCCGACCATGACGCGGGTCGGGTCGCCCTTGCACGCGGCACCCATAGACGAGATGACGGGGATCTTATGCTCGTGGCAGTACCGCAGCAGCTCGACCTTGGTCTCGATGTTATCGATGGCGTCCACCACAAAGTCGGGCTTAGCGCCGTCCTCCGCCCACGGGCCCAGCAACCTCTCCTCAGCCTCGGCGTCAAACTTTTCGGTGCACAGGTCGAAGCGAATCCAGGGTGCGATGGCCACGAGGCGCCTCTTGAGGCAGGCCGTCTTTTGGGTGCCGACGTCGGCCAGCGTGGCCACGGCGTGTCGGTTCAGGGACGAGAGGGAGACGTTGTCAAAGTCGATGAGGCGGATGCGACCGACGCCGGAGCGCGCCAGGGAGGTGGCGCAGTGCGAGCCCACGCCACCGCAGCCGACGACCACGACGAACGAGCGGCGCAGCTTGGCCATGCCCTCGTCGCCGAGGAAGACGGCATTGCGCGCCAGTTGCTCCAGTATCAGCTCCTCATCGTAGTCACCCGCCATGGCCCGACGCGCTAATGCTGCGTTCCGTAGGTCTTCCTTGTCCGGATTCGTTGGGAGTGTTGCGCCGAAGTCGGTAAGCTGTATGAGCCTTAGTTAGCACTTGGACGAGTCGTCCTTTGTGATCGGGGCGAGCTTCTTCTTAGTTGGGACGAGTGCAGGAGTGACAAACCTGTTGGCTTCTCGACATGTCGCCATCTTCATCAGGAGCGGGAATGGAGCTTTTCAGCCTGGACAGGCGTTCCTCTTTGGCTACTCGTTGATAGCCAAGGATTGCGCCCGCAGCGACAGCTCCAGACAGCAATGCCGTAGCAGCAAACTGGAACCGCGAGTCTGAGGTTGCGCGGGTAATGAACGAGGAGGCCATGATGGGCTACACGAAAAGAATTTAAGAGGAAAAAAACAATTACAAAAACCCAACGCCAAACGAGAAACACATCAAAAGGGTATCATGCACCAGTTCATTAGATTATGAGAGTGTGACTTTGAGTTGTTGAAGGTGTTGGAATTTCCCCACTCAATTAACGGCGAGAAAAAAAATCCAAGCCAAGCACCGGTATCCTAGCTTGTCCATTACGTAGGAGGCTCTGTGACCCCAGCGAGAAAAGGTATAAATAAGCACACGAAGTGAGCTAACGATGCTTTTACTGCCGAAGATAAATAAAAGTAAATTACAAGGTAGTAGTTACTCTACGTACATAAATAAAAACTTTTTTATATATGAACGACTGTCAATTTCAAGTGTGCAGTGATACAGTTTTGGGTTGAGCTCTGATTTTGCTATCCTGCCTAAGAGAACCCGGCGACGAATGGGCAAGCAGTGAATCCACTATGCTCCTATTCAAGTAAACCTAGGACGAAGCAAGTACTTGTCTTGTTCTGTACGAATTTGATACCACAACACAACACACGCAAGCCCAATTATCTAAAAATATATATGATGAGACAAATAACATCGGATCTTATAAAGCACACTGTGGCCCGAGTTCTATACAAGTCAACAATTATACATAACCTCACTGGGTGTCTATAAAGTAAGAGGTAAATGCAAGGTAGTGCTGCTATGTTAACTACCTACCTATATAGCTCGCCCAAATTCGGCGCAATATTAGCTGTGTCCCAACCAAGTTGCAAAACAGACGAACAATTAATTAATTGGCTTAACACACACAACGTGTCCGCAGTCACAAGACACCAAAATAGAGGGATCAGGAATGCAACCTATAGTGCCCCGATTAAGCCAAAATCAAAAACAAATGCCCGCACCCAGGATCGAACTAAGGACCTCATCATGTCGTCAAGATACGAGTGATGCGCTCTACCACTGAGCTATACGGGCTACTTGATACTACCCTGACCCTGGCGAGAGACTGATGGCTGGAGAATCTGCGTGAACCTGGGGTGGGTCTCATTCCACCAAGCCAAAGCCCCCAGGAATTGCACTCGTGCATATATATGCATGCACGTGCAGAATGACTGACATATGTGCGAAGTAGCTCTTCGGCATCTGATAATACTATCAGACGATAACGATAACGTCCCGTTGTTGCAGGAGTCAGGAGCTGGCTTTTACTGTCATTCTCTTGCGCTCAACACGTCATAGTTTAATGTCACGAGTCGATCAATCGCCGCGGTTCCAAACTTCCAAAGTCCAAGATAATAGTCGCAAGGGCCAACACAAATGGAGGAATCTATGGCGCAAACAAAGTTCAAACTCGATGCCACGAAAACAACGCAAATGACTGCAGAATGACTTTGATGGAGATTTTTTTGTTTGTTTATTTCTCCAAACATGCAGCCGGTTGAAACCAGGCAAACATTCTAATTCGTTGAGAGAAGGGTGGCGGGGAAAACAAGAGATTATGTGTGTAAATCAAGTATTATGCCGTGCTTTCGTTTTCATCGGACATTTTGGATGACTCTTTAGGGGCGCTGTAGAGTCGGAACTGGAAGAAGATGACAATATCTTCGACAATTGTTCCAAGCGATCCGAGAAGCCACGGTATTGTCTTGATAATGTAACTTTTCTCTTGGGAGTATGCGACCAGACTAACGCCATAGGTCAAGTTGCCCGTGAGGGAAAGCATGAAGAAAAGTAAGGCGAGACCTGCAAAGTAATGTTAGCATCGATATTTTGCACTACTCTTTGGCTGTAATCTGAGTTGTAAACTTACCTTCACACGACTTCTCCTTGTAATTTTTGTAAATTTGGGGTAGTCTCGCCAGCAAATAAAGCGCAGCGCTGACGTATCCCATAGTCAGTCCAAAGGCTGTAACCGCATCCCCCGCCTCTGGGACTTCTGGAGCATCTGCGTTGTCACCCCATGCGCCCATGCCGTACGACACAAAGAACCCGGCCGTTCCAACTATGTAGACCGCTGCCAGGCTCAGAGCGTTGTGCAGCCAAGGGTGAGCATCTGGAGTCTCGTCTTCGCCTGTGATACATCGAGCCAGCGGATCGAGGTTGGAGACGTCGCGCGCCATGGACGAGCGGCGTCTCTGCGAGCCTGGCAGACCTGCCAAGCTGGACCTGCGTCGACGACTGAGCAGCGGCTCCTCCTCGTCTGGTTCGTCCTCGTCAACCCTCGAGGCTGTGTTTTGTGTCTCTGCATGTCCGTTTCCGTTCAGGCGAGCCTCGCGGCGGGCGTTCAGAGCGTTATAGTAGAGACATTGGGTAATGAGGACGACATCGGCGAAGCAAAAGTACACGGCGAGTGCAACAGCCGTAGGGGCAAGTCTAGTCGCGAGAGCGCCTGGTTCAAAGCAGATTTGGTGAGTAACAGCTTGAAGGCATAAGAACCCTCGGGAACAGACCTCGAGGGCACAAAAGTGTCCAAGAAGTATAGAATGTACCTACCTAGCAAATTGGCTATATCTCCTAACAGCCAAACTATGAGGAAGGCCATAGATAGTCCTTCGGCGCTCTTGGTCTTGTAGTTTGTTATAAGTTGAGGGAGCAGTAGACAGATCCATGCGGTCAGACTTATGCTCCCAAAGACACCCGAGACCGCTTCGTTCACCGGTGGTGTTTTAATGATAGCCGCAATGCTCCTGGCAGTGCCAGCGGCCAATAGCACCGACGCCATGTTGTCAAATGGCGAGGGGGATGAGTCGATCGAGTGCAATTGTGTAAGGATTTTATTGTGTGTGTGCGCGCATGCGAACAAGTTTTTTTTTGTTTATGTCTTTGGTCTCAAAGGGAATACACAAGATCAAAAGGTAAAAGTCTGCCAAGAGTCAATTCCGAGGAGAAGAGGAAAGTATTCAGTTCGCTGCGAGGGGTCGGTCAGACGATGTGTCAAGGAAGACTGTTGAGACACAACCCGTCAGGTGCTCGTGAACGATAGCTTATCTTGTGAGAATGAATATTCTTAGTGCACGCCAACTACGTAGTAGGTTTGCGCACCAAGCCTACTATTCCAAGATAAGATCCGCGTACCAATTTTTCAGGTGGAGTGTCAATGGCCAATTGGAGTTGCGGTTTTGGTAAAATCTAACACTTATGAGTGTCTTTGGCCTGTGCTTCTTGCCTTCGATTTTTGCGCCATATTGCCCAAGCATGCCTGCCCCTCGTCCAGTCTCGATGACAGCGCATTTGCAGACGAGGTTAATCCATACACAAGAATTTTTTATTTTTTTCCCCTTCTGTTGCGGTTGTTTTGATTTGGTTCCCCTAAAGTCAGTGGGCGCTGTTTGATCTTATTTACAAACACACCCTTTGTTTTTTGTCAGCCTCAACTGCAGCAACGCCAACAACGTGCACTAGTCTACAGTAGACCTACTGTAAAACTACCAAGACCCACCCAAGTTTGTTACTAAGCCCCAGAGTCGCCCAAGTCGCTCTTTTTGTCAGCACTGGTAAGCGTAACGTCAGCTTCCCCACGGCGAAAAAGCTGCCCCTCCGTTGGCGCGTTGTGGAGCTTTGTGGTTACAACATCGCCATCGTATGGTTGCGTCCCAGAGCATCTCATCATTGCGCCAGGCTTTGCGCACTCTTTTTGTTACGGGATTGAACACAAGTGGGTTCTATTCATTTTTAGCAAGAAGTCTTGCACCTGTCCTAACTCTTTTGGCTTTCCTTTTTAAAGTGTCTTGTTCCTCGCTTTGTCAAGATTCCTGTAATCATTTGAAATCTCCAAATTCTCTCCTTTCAGTAACTGCTGGTGACTTCTCGACAGCATCTCGAGAATCCACCCCCAATTCCTCTCTCTATATGAAGCGTGTCATCACCCTCGTTGTATCGTTGTTGATCGCTTTAATATCCATCCTCATCTACAACACTCCTGCAGCACAGAACACACTTATCAACTTGGTATCCCAAGACCAAATCAACTTCTACAAGACCACAATATCGTCTATGCTTAACGTTACAAGATCAGCCATGTCCAAGTCTACCTCCGGTGCCCCTGCGGCCTTGCTCCGCCATGCCAAAATCACGCCTCACAAGTCTTCCTCCCGCGGTCATGCGGATCATGGCTGGCTCAACACCTACCACTCCTTCTCTTTCGCAAACTGGTACGACCCGAGATACACGCACTTCGGCTCCCTCCGTGTCTTGAACGAGGACCGCGTCAAACCGAACTCGGGCTTTCCCACCCACCCCCACTCCAACTTTGAGATCTTTAGCTACATCCTGTCGGGCGAGCTCACCCACCGCGACAGCATGCTGCGCAAGGGTCAAGAGGGCGATGCTGGAGCAGACAAGTTCTACAGGATGCACCGAGGTGACGTCCAATTCACAACGGGCGGCACCGGCATCTCGCACTCCGAGTTCAACGAGCACAACTCCGATACCGTCCACTTCCTGCAAATCTGGGCGCTGCCTTGGAAGAAGGGCCTCTCGCCCCGGTACCACACGAGACACTTTGATGATGAGGACAAGCGCAAGGGGTTCGTCACCATCCTCAGCCCGCTCAAGGCTGGTCCGGAAGCAACGGCCGCCGAGGAGAAGGAGGCCGTGCCGGCCGTCGAAGGCACGATACCCATCCACGCAGACTTTGCTATGGGGGCTGGCCTCATCGCACCCGAGCAGACCTTTACATGGAAGGTTGGCTCGCAGGGCACCAAGGCCACCAAGCGCAAGGTGTATGTCCATGTGCCCATGACCAAGAGTGGCAAGGCCAAGGTCCGCCTGGACGGAAGGGATGACGCCGTCCTGGAGGAGGGAGACGGTGCCTTTGTCGACGGGGTGAACGCCGGCGACAAGCTCAGTTTTGAGAGCGTCGGCACTGCCGAAGCCGAGGTCGTTGTCTTGGATACGGAGTAGATAGTGCGGCCCTAATTATACGTGGTCTCGTTTTACTGTTTATATAGCGGTTGTTTTGCTAGCATATCAATTTTAACTCTTCAAAGTTGTACACTGTTCTCCAGACGATAATAAATGAAAAACCTTGCTATATTTTACGATATGTCGCTTTAGTCTTGAGGCATGTTGTTCCCGCATCTTAGTTTGTTCCACTCACTCGTCATTGCACTTCTTATCAGTAGAAACAGGATTCAACAGGACGTATATTTCCAGATAAACCCTCCATGAGACAACCCGAACTCGCTAATGATTATATGAAAAGGTCTTACGCCCAACGCACGAGAAGCTGGAAGCAGTGATTTATATCCAAATGCCAAAAAAATTGAGGCCAAGGGGGCGTGTGTGCTCCTTCTTCAGCAATCCACACCGTCTCAGGTTACAAGAGCAGCTGTATCCAGTTACTTTTTTTCACTTGATGCTTATGACATTGAAAGCAGCTGGCCGCTTATCACCTGTAGAGGCATCTAGCGGTGATCACGGTGTCTGTCGGTCCCCCATTTTGTTGTACTTACGCTCGTCGTATCGCTGAAGATAGATGTGATGAAGCCAGTATCCCGTAACAGATTGTTGGGACTCACTCCTCGCTACAATTGAGTATCCTTTTTTTTTTTTTTTTTTTTGCTCACCAAATGCCGGCCGCTTGGCCGTCTAGATTTTGCGATGAGCTCATGTACATGTAGAAAGACTAATATTTATTTTGAATGTAGTATATAACTAATCCAGCATAGCCCGGAGCCATACCAATGTCTCCTGGAAGTATATACTTGCTACAGAGGAGCGCAGGTGTGTCGTCCAGGTCCTCATATCTCAAAGTAGCATGTCTATACGTGTCTGCTGCATCATCAGCCTTGGCCGAAGCCGAGTTCGCCCTTCACAAGATACATCACACATGGGAGAAAAGGGTATAGCAAGCTGCCTTACTATGAACCTGCTTACAAAACATGGACAACAGCAATGGAACCCAAACTTGTAGAGCGGCAGTACTGGCCTGGTAATGACACCTTACAATTTGATAACCTAGCAACCTGCTATATATTTCCTCTCCGTCTTTTATATCCCTTGTCATAAAGTTGAGAGTGGTTCTAGACTCCGGCCCCATGCTCAACACAGCTGGAAGTGCGCGAGTCCCCTGGATATGAGAGAAGCTCAACACCACATTAGTCTGTTGTGAGCAACTAGCAGGCATACATAGCATATCTTGTGGTACGCATCGTCATGTGCAGTTTCAGAGACTCGCTCTCCGGTCTGGATGTTGAGGTGAATGGTGCTCTATCCGAGTATATGATTGTCAATTGCTAGGGGGAAGAGCAAGTATGCCTCATTCCTGAATATCGTGAAAGACTATATGGCGGCCTCAAGACGTGGCTAAGATGCTAGAGTAACATTCATACTTAAACTATCCGAACCAATGCTTCTCTACTTGGGATTTCATTCCATCAATGCTTCTCGCAGGTGCACAGGGTTTCATTGGCTCACGTGAAGGACATAAGCACCCAGATCATGTTTGTGGGCTCGCGGGAGACAAGATTCAGACATGGAAGAAGCTTCGGCGTCGATTGTGTGAGCAAATGTGGCAAAAGACAAAGAACGATGGGCTCGAACATGCGCAGAATGACGGACAGCTATTCAGATCCATCTGGGGTACATCATGTCAGTATTGAGCAATATACTGTCAATTCGGTCCAGACAACAGTCGAGTACCCCCAGTTATTTTCCTATCGTGTCCATGTTCTTAGATAAGAAGTGAAATGAGCCTCAAACTTGGGCAGATACCGTCCTCTATTGGAAACCCTCTTTGATGTCCATGATTTATATCGCCAACAGCCCTTAAAGATGGGAATTGAGCCTTGACAGGTAGCAACTAGAAGTTTGCCCTGCCATGTTTGCGGGAGCGGGAAGGCAGCAAAGACGACAGCCGCCAGAGCACCGGAGGAGACAGCAAAGAGCCTGGTGGGCAGAACAGCAACGGCAGTGGTCTAGACACAGGACATGTGTCAAGTACAAATCTTGGCAATGCGTTGGGTCGAAAGCAGAAAACGACGTCAGCGTGGTAGCCGGCCCTAGCCCTATTCCTGACTTGATACGTCTCTCCAGCTAGACCGTAACATTTTCAAAGGAGCTTTGCTCGCCCAAAAAAAAAGTTCCGCCAAGACGTATGAGCTAAATGTTCACCTAGGTAGGCAGATAAGGTGGCCTGATGCGTGTCTTGAGCCCCGTGTTTCTTCGATCGGGCTCGCTGACTCTCGCTGAAGGACGACGGGTCCGAGTTCCAGCCCTTTACGACATTATGGCAATGTGAAGATCTGGGGCAATAAAAAATATGTAACATCGGAGCATTTAACTTGGCGAGAGGTGGGCGTGAAAAAAAGTCAAAGGCTAGTTAGTCTTGCCCCAACTAGCAAAGTTCGTAGGTGGGGGCCTCAAGGGAAAATTGACCCATGTAATGTCATGTCAATAAATATGTCCCGTCCTGCATGTGTACAAGCGACGACGCCTTGGAGCATCTCAACGGCAATTGCATCCTAGCCATGCGAGTCAAGAATAGAAATCCGGGGCATCGACACAGAACCATGTTGGGAGGGCGATGGAGAAAAGAGGGCATCGTCGCTGTCGTCGTCCCACTGTCGATTTACTAGGTACATCTTACCATAGTACACTGCATTGTCTACCCCGTACCAACACTAACGGTCAAAGCTAAAGGGTGTGTAAAGTTTGCCTAGTATAGTAAGTATACTTCAGGTCGCAAAACCTTTTGTCTTGGGGGGTGGGCAAGCAGGGCAAGAGGGCAAGTCAAGGAAGTAAGTACCTAAGTAAGTAAGTAAGAAAGTAAGGTAGCTTTGGCTGCCATGACAAAACAAATGTGGATTATGCGGCGGGACTAGTAGGACTTGGCAAAACCTTCTGTCGATCTGAGGCAGGTTCCGGCTGCCAAGACCAATACGTACTTCAAGATCGTATGGTTCTGTGGTGATGGGGCTGATTACTTCGTAGTACCCCGAATGTTCACGATGCTGTTAGCAAGCAGCAGTCGTTGCGTGTAATCAATTGAGTGGACGACAAGGGAAGAACCCGAAACTCGATTCGGGCGTTTAATTAGTTATCAGAGGCCATGAAACATGTTTCTTGTGTGTGCGCGAGTCCTGCGTAATTGGCTTGGCAATATAGGAAAAATAGATCATGACATGTGTGTGTGAGATATTAGATTTGTAAATAGCCATGCTCGAGGGTTGCGTTGCGTAGTAGGAAGTCATTCACGCTCGGGGGCGTTGGCTGGAATGTGGTCATCCGAGCACCTCATGAACTCAAACCCAATCATTGATTTGTCCAGGGTATGCTCACATTACAAGTGGTGCCTGGTGCTGTTTGATTAACGGGCCAATGAAGTACTGTTATGGTTGCTCAGACAACCACAAGACCAGACACCACCAGACACACCCAACCACCAGTGAGAATTGACACTCAACTCCATGATGGGCATTCTCAGTGTGGCCTAAACCAGCGGCCAAGCGCGTTTCGACGGGCAAAGATTGAAAGCACGCTTTGGACAAGTTTGGCTAGTCAATCTACTCGATAGAGTAAAAGAAAAAAAAAAAAAAATTAACTGGACGAAAAGTCAAATGAATCATTTTTCTTTTCTCTTGCTTATTCATTCCTAGACAAATTAAAATTATTTTTGCCACAGCCAAAGTCGTGAAACCGTTGCATAATTCGTTTTGGCCGACTTCAACTTACTTGCATCTCATCCAACCGTAGCCTTGTGCTGAGTGGGTAGTCCCGATACCACAAGCCAAAATGCAGCTCTCCCACCTCACTCTCGCGCCATTGATCCTCGCCGGCCTCCCCGGGGCTCTGGCCTGGGGAAGTCTGGGTCACATCACCGTCGCGTACCTCGCGTCGCGGTTCGTGGCGCCGCAGACGGAGACGTACCTGCAGACGCTGCTCCGAAACGACACGGACGCATACCTCGCCGGCGTGGCGACGTGGGCCGACAGCATCCGGTACACGAAATGGGGCCACTTCACAGGCATCTTCCACTTCATCGACGCCAAGGACGACCCGCCGCGGTCGTGCAACGTCGACATGGACCGCGACTGCAAGGATCAGGGCTGCGTCGTGACAGCCCTGCAAAACTACACGTCGCGCATGATGGACCTCGACCACCTCCAGGCGTGGGAGCGCGCCCAGGCTGCAAAGTTCGTCGTGCACTTCGTCGGCGACATGCACCAGCCCCTGCACGATGAGGACGTCGCCCGCGGCGGCAACGGCATCCACGTCATGTGGCACGGCCGCGAGTACAACCTGCACTCGGTCTGGGATAGCGCCATCGCCGAGCAGCTTCGCGGCGGGGTCCGACGCGGCCGTGGCATGTACGATGCGGCCAAGGTTTGGGCCGACGAGCTTGAGCAGGAGGTCAGGGCCGGTAAATTCCAGGCCGAGAGCGAGGCTTGGCTCGATGGTGTTGATTTAGCCGATCCCGTCGGCACGGCTCTCATCTGGGCCAGGCAGGGAAACGCTTTTGTTTGCAGTCATGGTAAGATAGTACATTCCTTTTATTCACTCTTACAAGATGGGAAGGTTTTTTCTTTTTAATTTCCTTTTTTTTTCACTCCCGAGCAGCCGTTAATATCCTCAAACTTCTAGTCCTTCCGGAAGGCCCCGAAGCCATCAAAGGCCAAGAACTGAGCGGGAAATACTACGAGGAGGCTGCGCCCGTCATTGAGAGTCAAGTAGCCCGGGCCGGCTTCCGGTTGGCTCGCTGGCTAGATCTCATCGTTCAAAACATCCACGAATCCTCGTCGGTTCCTTCGATAACCGATCTTTGACACGCTACGGGTCCTCCGGATTAGATGTATGTTATGAATCAGACGCATTTGTTCCGACGGTCAGCTTGTTTTGAGCTAGATATTTTGTCAAAATGGATGTTCGGGCCGGCGATTGATGGGCGTGATCAGCACCACACAACCATCATGACTCGGCCTTGGGGGGTAAATGGTTAATGCCTGTTTGTTTGTGTCTATTTATCCAGGAAGAACGTAATATGGATGATTATATATTGGGCTGCTCAGCGAGTAACCAAGTAAACAGACTCTGTCATATACTAGGAACCGGCTATTCGTATGTCAAGATATATAGGCAGATTTGCTGCTTCCCGTCCTATTGAACAGTTAATTGTACATCCTGTTATCTCTTACGTTTCCGCGGGGGTCTTCAGTCATGACGACCCTCGGCTCGATGATAAACGGCGGTCGACCAAATGCAAAGTCTCGGCCGATAGACGAAAAGGTCAATACGAGTATGAAGTAATTAATGCATTGCACCTTGCCACTTCTGGATGTTTCCTCCCTGCACCTTCGTGGCGACATGTCCTGTCTTGTCTCCCTGTCTCGATTCACACGAGTCATACCGAGTGGTCCAAAAGTTCCAGGGGAAAGAAATCACCCCCGTCACTTTGTCAAAGTCTATTCCTTTGGGCAAACACACCCGAATCCCCCTTAAAGGCCAAATTGGGAATATAGGCAGCAGAGGGCAGCAATGCCAAGAGCTTAATTGTAAGAAGTTATTAAGGTTAAAATATTGACGAATAGCCCGCGACGCCGTCTGTGCCAACAATGCTCCGATATACCATGTTGTATATACTACGAAGCTATTCTGAGCAACATATCAAATCCGCCAAGAAGCCCAAATTTAGATGGTTCAGGCCTTGGGGGCCGTACAAGGGAGGAGATGAGGGCATATATACCATATACCATATGCTAGCCATATATCGTACGGGCCAGATAGGATAGTTTTGATAGAAGTGCGAATGAAACAACTCGGAATGTTTGTCAAACAACTTTAATAGTCTTAATAGTCAAGAACCAACTTTAATGGTCTCGAGTGTCAAGAACAGGCAGCGCGGGTTTAGTCAGTTGTTTTTTCCAGCTTGCAAAGAACTGAATAGTCGCATTTCAGTCTCCAAATTCTTGCTGCCTACCGCTTGTGATCCTATTCAATCCTGCTTCCTACCGAAATTAAACCGCCCCTTTGGGACTGTGAATTAATGGGAGTCATATCCCAGCAAAAAAAAAAAAAAAAAAAAAAAAAAAAGGAATCCGAACTGAAGCGGTTTTTACTGTAGGAAGATCTTGGTAATCCCTCCCGTAAACAAAAAATTCTGTAATTGATTGATCCGGCACTCCAGTTGGTTTACGCGTCTCTCAAAAAGGGGCTTGAGGGCGTGGGAAAAAAGCACCCCAAGTAGGGTATGGGTATGTGAGCAAATGTGTCATTGTTTCACCGAGGATTTCCGGTTCTCTCCGTCTCGTCTCAAGTGATCCATGTCCCGTAAAACGGTTCACCAACCATCCCTGTCACCATCTGTAACAAGCGCCCGCTAAACTAAAAAGCTTAGTTTTTAGCTTGCTCCTCTTTATTTTCTTCTTTTCTTATGTGGTATTTTTCTTTTTTCAGTTTGTACCGTGGCGCTTTGCAACTTTCCCCACAAGGCAAGGTACCATGCTTGATGGCAAAAAACTCGTATGATTTTGTTTGTGCCCTGCTTGCCTGTGCCCATGGAGCCCAAGTGAATGTAAGCGAATTCAAAAGGGGGTGGGCGTTCGTGTGTTACTTTTTTACTTCTTCTCAACCAGGGGGTTTGTTGGAACGCGGGAACAAGGACCCCCAAAGGGGTTAAGTGATTTCGAAATCTCTTCTGCAAAGCTATAGTAAAATATGTTCCCTTTCCCATCCAGTTGGGCAGTTGTTCAGATGACGTCAAAGCTTTCCTGGGGCAAAATAGTTTCAATTGAGAATCGAATGACTTGAGTGGCAGTTGGTCTTGGCGATGAATGTGGGAAAAACGAAGAAACATTTCGCTGAGATTTTCAACAAGGCTTTTGCCAAATCGGTATAAGAGAAATGTTTTAATTGATACTTCCCCCATCAACACATCGATCGACCGCTCAGACGCACGCCAAACGCCAACGTGCACTTCCGTGCGATGACAGGTTGTGACTACTGTACAGTACATAACTCGTCAATACCAATAGCGAAATGAACGAGACGAGGTTGGTGGACAATGGGAGAAGTTTTGGTGCCGGAGTTACCCACCTCACTGTTTGCGCACTTTATGAATCGCTTGTTCAATGCATACCTAGGGTATTAGGAATTGGTAATTGTTCTTCCTTCCGATATTCCCATCCATGAATTCCATCCACACCGTTCGTGGGTCCCCAACGGGTTTGAGCTCTACCTTGAGTTCTATCACCGGCGCCGTCTAACCGATCGAATATCTCCCTGTACAGTAATGACGCGTCCAGATAGGGGAATTAGAGTACGAGACAAGCGTCGCTATGAAGTGGGATCCACGTGCTGCCCCCATTGTTACCTCTTTAGTAAAGATCTTCGAACTTTGCCCCATTGATACGGTGTATCATCCACTGTACTAGGTTTTTAAAGTATTGATTAATCCTCCGCAGGCAAGGTCAATGTGGGATTGAGAGAAGTAACTAGCTTGGCGAGATTTTTGTTGCTCCCTAGAACCTCGGCGGTGTTGCGTTCTGTGTCTGACTACCTAGTAAATTACGGGTATTGGCGTGTGTGTGTGTGGTATGTGTGCTCGCTGTTCGCGTCACGTCACAGTAACCGACTCCTCCTTACATATTTCAGAGAAAGTGGAAATGAGCCGAAGGGGCGGAAGCACTGCACCATCACCCCTGGCGAGCCCCAGAAGCCAAGTCTCGAAGCGAAGTGGTTAGGACCCCACTGTATTATCTAGTGAGATGGAGCCTCATGGGGCACCACCTAGTCTGCAGCTGTCTCACCTTTTGGGTTTCTCAAACACAGGCCGTCTGCACTGAGAAGGACAATGCTGAAATGGGCGACGTCTAATGTAAGAATGCTTCGACAACCACTATTGAATTCTCTTTCCAGTAATTTTTGATGTTATCATCCCAAGTGATGCATAGTTTTATTTTATTTTTGGCAAACGTCGAGAACACGAGATCAATTATTTCCGTCAAACTGACAAGTCGCTCAAGGGGTAAAGGGTGAAATTTGGGAGAATTCGTCAGTAACACGATTTGTCTCTCAGAATACTTCGCTGGTGCCCGGCAACACATCCGAGCCAGGAGACAAGGCTCCACTTTCCCGTCGGCTTGGGCATGACAGCTGGAGCCTTTTTTTTCCCCCTCTGACTAGGGGGCAGAAGCTAATTACTAAATAACTACAGTACAGTTCCCTACCTCAGACAGGCACATATGTACAAATTGACATCATGATAAGCAATGCGGTGAGATTTAAACGTTTCCGGTCTTCCGATTTTCGCTTGGCTGCGAGTGTGCAGGTCGGTCGCAGACTTGCATGGATTTAAATTGGCTGATGCTTGAGTGTCGCAGCAATACCCGGGGGGTTGTCCACCTGCCTTACTTTGTGCTCTGTGATGAATCCAAACTAGACTAGACTTGAATAGTTGTAACCCGCGGGTCGCTCGCTTACTGTACTTTATGGCGTATAATGATCTTCGAAACGATCGTTCATCCCATCTGAGCTTTTGCTGGTCAAATTGCTTTGTTGCGGTATTTACCAGTAGTAATGTAAAAGAAAACATTTTACCTTTTTTCCTCCCATATTTTTTAAGCCTAAGTTGCGATACGAATTATATCACGAGCTATGGCATCAGAGGTGTTCGAAAGTGTTTGCACTACGACGGGGTACATTACATCGACATTGTAAAAATTCCCTATTCGATTGGAGGCTATCGATGGGATGAAAAATGGCTGATTACCCTAACAAAATATCCCAATTAGGATAAGTTGACAGGTGAGCTAGGATGAGGGAAGTTTTGGAACAAAGCACGGGTGAAAACTTTAAATCTTAACTGTAATAGGATGTCGTTGTCAACTGGAACGGACGGAAACAGTGTACATTACGCATCAATGCTGCAAATTTAATCTTTAGGTATCCATGCCGCCCTTGCCGTATACTTTTTTTTTTCGTTTACTTTTTTTCCGTTTGTCTTGCTTTTCTTTGTGAGGATTCCCAGATCTCCCCGGGGGCTTAATCGGGTAACCAACTCTTCAGCATCAACCACATTTTGTTTTAGTCTTGGCTGTTGAAGATTTGCCTTGGAACGTAACCGTTTATAGCCACATGTTTGACTTGCATTTTGACCCATCATGCAAAGATAGATAGATCATTGGACGACGTTATATTCCCCTTTATCATCGTGCAGACAACCTCAGACGACAGAAAGTTTAAAAAAAAATAAAAAAAAAAAAAAAAAAAAAAAAAAAAAAAAAGGGCAAGCTAAACTGACAAGATGAATGACTCTTCGTCCCTTGTCCCATGTCCCCCTAACCACAACCGCATATTGCCTGCGATTTTGTGCTCAACCGAAGAAACTTACTCCACACTCTCAAATTCAAGCCTGGCCGGCATTTGGGAAGAGTTGTTTCCTTTTTCCGCCCGATCACCATGGAAAGAATACAACCTTAATACTATCCGTGCTAAATCCGACGAATTTCCAGCTCCTTCCTCGTCGCTGCTGGCCGGGGCAGCTTTTGTCCGGTTTACGTTGGATGGGGGGGCCAGCAGTAAATGATGGTTAAGTGTCGCTCCTGCTTCATCGACACCGGGGTCCCGAAACCCGACTCGCCTGAAGGCCAGTTAACCGAGAATGGTTATTGGTCAGAATTAGACAATACTGGAGGTTATGGGGCAATAGCGGGGTTCGTTCAAGGGGATGGCGCAGGGGTCCAGTCGAAACCTCAGACACTTGCAGCCGCATCTACGACACAGCTAAACGCCTACTTCCCAGCACTAACAAATCCTGTGCCTGATTATCCGTCTTTTAATTACTGTACTGCACACTCTTGCTGATATTTTCTCTCGGGTACCTACTGTATGCAGCTGAGAGATGCGCTGCACCCTCGAGGATGGTATCAATTAAGCCAGAGAAATACTGTGAGTTTGCAATCAACCTTGGGGTAGTAGCACTGTCTGGAGAAAACTACCTGGACACTATCACATCTCGCAATTCTCTCCCGAGTCCCTTTTCCCACCATCTTTCACACCCCTTAATTACTGCACGGGAAGCGTTTCGTGCTTGGTGCAATTTTGACAACCCTTCTCCTTTTCCTCGGATAAGTCGGTCGCATCGTGATCGACATAAGAGGTCTATCTTGCAGTTGACGTTGCCCGGATCCAAGACACTGATTGTAGAATACATAAGATATACCGCTAGATGAAAGCTCTGGTCCGAGGATCTCTACGGTGTGCAGGTGAGCTGCCGCTAGCTACCCTGGAGATTTAGCCCGAGCAGGGAAAACAGCAATGCAATGAATGGATTGTGTTGCAGGTGCTGCCCTAATCAAAACCCGAGTTGGTCTTTGGTCCTGGTCTTGAAATAAAATAGAACACAAACGCTTAACCCTTATGTGCATCAAGGTTGCCACGACATCGGATGAAGACGTGCAGAGTAGATTGCTCATGGGCGTACGGTTGGTGAGAGTAACCTAGTTAGGTACCTACCTTACCTACCTACCTAGTTAGTTAGTGCCCGTTCTGTTACTACCAAGCTACTTGTCAAGACGTGTAGGGACCAGGGCTGAGACTAGCCCCTCCGGGGTTTGAGGCTCAAGGTTATCCAACGACCCTTGCGACATGGCCCCCTGTCAGCAAGCTGGGTCTCCTTGCCTAGGATCCACGTCCTGGTCGCGTCCCTTGGTCATGTTTTGGGATCCCAGAGACTTAGTGTGCGCCCCGCCGGTGCAGCCCTGATGGATGCCAACCCGGTCCGTCGATAATTCTTGGCGGCAAGGTCTCTCGAAACGCTGACCCCATTGATATAAAAGAACAAAAGTCTTGGCTGTTCGAAATCCCTATTTGACCAGTTCCCCCCTTCCTATTTCAATTCCATGACTGGTTCTTAATTCTTATTTTTCACTTCAATCACTCCTTTATTCTTTTTCGTTTTGGCTGTGTGTGCTGGTTTATTCACTACTTCCATTCATTCGTTCCTTATTGGATGCTAGTTGCAACACTTCCAACCTTTTAGTATCAGCAGTCTGTGACTTTCTACGGTCTGGCACCACCCCCGATTATCGTGGAATTTCGGTAAACCTATTAGTCTTTTATTTTTCAAAGTCAACCAACCAACCGCAGATTTGATTCCGACCGGCCGGCAACGGAGACGGATATCTAAAGTTTCGATCTCGACGACAAAAGCATAGTTGTTTTTTGGTTTCATATATTCACAACAGCCTTCAAGATGTTGATGAAGACAGCGTTGGTTGCCCTTATGGGCATGACAGCCATGGTTGAGGCCACCATCCTTCCAGTAAACGCAGTCCCTATGGGCTTGAGGTTGGAGGGTCGACAGAACAGGGGCAAGAACAACAATAACAACAACAACGGCGGCAAGAACAACAACAACAACAACAACGGTGGTGGCAACAACAATAACAACAACGGTGGTGGCAACAACAACAACAACAACAACAAATGTCTGCAGAATAATGTTCTTAACACGGCATCCGAAAGCACCGGCCAGCAGGGTACAGTCGAGGCTGGTCAGGTCGAGTCGAAGACGTGAGTTTGAATCATGTGCACCTTACACAACTGGGTGTTATGTCATGCTAACCAGGGATCTTCAGTGACAACGCCAACTTCATCAACTTCTGTGCCAACAAGGTAATCACCAACGGCGAACAAAACAGGGCCGGCTCTTGCAACCCAATTGGTAAGTTGATATTAGGAATACATTCAGAGCACCGAGCTTGACATTTTGCTAACCATAGTTACTTACGCAATGCAGTCATGGGTGAGATCCCTGCCGCAACCAAGATGGTTTCAACTGTCATCACGAACCCCAAGAACGGCGACAAGATCCCTGCACAGCAGTCGTTCAACGTTCAGCTTAAGATTGCCAACATGAAGCTTGGTTCGTTTACCAACGCTCAAAAAACCTACTACACGGCTCCTCAGCAACTTGAGGGCGGCGTTATTGTTGGCCACACCCACGTCACCATCCAGGATATGGGTGGCAACCAGAACCCGACCCAGCCCCTCAATGCTGAGCAGTTTGCCTTCTTCAAGGGTATCAACGATGCCGGCGACGGCAATGGAGGTCTCCAGGCCGCTGTCGATGGTGGTCTGCCCGCAGGAAACTACCGCCTGTGCTCCATGGCTGGTGCTTCTAACCACCAGCCGGTTATGATGCCTGTTGCCCAGCGTGGTGCCCAAGACGATTGTGTTCGTTTCGAGGTCGTTAACGGCGGCGGCGGCGGCGGTAACAACAACGGAAACAACAACGGAAACAACGCCCAGGGCAAGAACAACGGCAACAACGGAAACAACAACGCTCAGGGCAAGAACAATGGTAACCAGAACAGCGCTCAAGGCAAGAACAACGCTCAGGGCAAGAATGCCAACAATGGCAAGGGCAAGAACGTTGTTGGAGCCGCAAGCGCGCCGGCTATTGAGGACTCTGGCGACTCGGCTCGCCCCTTCCGTGTGAACGGCGAGACCTTTGTCAACCGGGCGGCCGCTGTTCAGCGTTCATGCGCCATTCAGAACAACGCCTGCTCTGACGCCGTCAACAGCGGCGGCGGCGGCTCCTTGGAGGACTGCCGCCAGCAAGAGCAGGCTTGCAATGCCAACGCATAAGCAGCGATTAGTATGTTGCCTTTCTCTGTTGTCACAGAATTTTTCTCTTGGGGGCTCATTTCCTCGCGGTCTTTGATATTTCTTTCCCTCTCACTCGACGAAAACAATAAACACCCGGGGCGGTCGTTCCGGGGGATGGCATATACCCTCTTTACTCAATTGCGCAGTCAAGAGTGCCTCCCCCGCCGTTCTTGAAACGATAGTTCCCGCCGCCGGGAGGGATGGAATATATCATGGGCAATTTTACGTGGGTTCGTCTGGGTCATTTATTGCGTTGACGAGGTTGGATTCGGTTGGTTCTCTTCCCGCGACTCTTTTTTTGTTTCTTTTCCGTGTGGGTTGGCTCAAGATTCTATATAGCGTTGCCGGAATCCACGATGATCGTCTATATATACCTCCCCTTGTTATTGATTTCTTTTATTCTCTCCTATCTTATAACGCTGCTAATGGAAGTTGAATTAAATTTTTTTACATTTTGCGCCTGACTCGATAATCCTCGGAAATACTCAAGCATATTGTATAAATGTTAAAGGTGTAAGCATATTTCTTGAATAGAGGTGTGAGCATTTAACCTTAACGTAGCTCAAGTAGCAATCAGGGCAAGGCCCTGACAAGAAGCTACTAATTTCTATATTGAAATAATACGAATATCACACCTCAGTCATGTACGGTACCATCTTGTCTCATGTGTCAACGTGGTAGCGACGAACTCCCAGTAGGAAATTAGTGCACCAGCCTAGACAAGACATCCCAAGTCTGCGGGCCGCAGAAAGAATTACCCGTGGAAATTAAGAGGGTTTGGACCATAAGCGGGACGTTTGAGCGTCGGGCCGTTTTCTTTTCTTTTTTTTTTTCGCCCAAAAAAAAAAAAAAGACAATTGGTGTGGCTGAATCTCTGTCATTCCCTCTTCTTTGCGTCATGCACAAGAAAATAAGAGCAAGTTAAGGGGGGGGGGGATATTCGTCGAGTTTCTTTCCCCGGTCTTGCGGCCCATAGGATCTGCTTCAGTCGTGTCTCAGGGCAGAAACGTTAGCTTCCCCTGGCGTGACCCCCCTCTGAAATTTCTCAACTTGTTCCCCACTCCAACTTGCGTTTTTGCTAGCCGTTTATCCGTTCTGTTTATGGGCTTTGATTGATTTCCCCCCAAATCTGTGAGATCTCACATCCAAAGTGTGGCTTGAGTGTTGTGAATTGAAATTCCCACCCCGGCTTGTTTTTTTTTTTTTTTTTTTTTTTTTTTTTTTTTTTTTTTTTTTTTTTTTCCCCTCTATCCTTCCTCCGGCTCGGTTCGTCTCCAACCTGTCTAAACCCTTATTTCGCTTGTGATTTTTACTTGCACAAACTTTGTGTTGTAATGGTCAAACTTTGCTCGCTGGACCAAAGCGACAAGGGATAAGTCCCGATGGTAATATCTACTAGGTACATGCATGCACTTACACGTTGTCCCGAAGTCAAGGCATACCCTGTATGACTGTCCTGGTCACTGACGGTGATGCTGAGCTTAACCCCTTCGGCACTCCCATCCGATTTCACTTAGTCAGAAGTGTCTACAGAGTATGTACTATGGTAAACCGTACACACAACTTACCACGTGGCAGGCTACATCTTGTAGTCTAAATCTACCACCGCCGTCTTATTCTCAAGGGATCCCATAACCCTGTTTTCTTCATAGTGGCGTATGCTATGGGCTGCGGAAAAGTGAGCGATTTAGGGCACAAATATTATTGGTACGGAAAACTTTTTTTTTTTCGATCAAGTCAACATTTCATTGTTGTTGACAGTGTTTCATTAATGATTACCGTGCAACTCAATTCACCCAGCGCTTACGTGACTGTGGAGGCAAAGCTACCTATGGATGTCTGATGAGCGCCAAGGTGTTCGTTTCGAGGATCTTGAGCCCGCAGCCACTGAAGTGGTTGCGGCTTGTTGCATTCTCTTCCATCGCGGTCTCTGGCATCCTACAAGTCTGAGACAGTCCGATGCGTTTCTCCATACTAACCTTTTGCCTATTGATTACCCTTCAATTGGTTATTGGGGTTTGATAGCCAATTGCCACGCTAGAAAAGGTCGGATAGAGTCGTTCCATTACCATAATTACTTATACCACCATGATCTCAAATGTCTATGCATTTTTTGAATTCAGGTACCATGTACGGGTCAACAACCCGTCGGGGAGTATGACATCGAAGGGGTCCCCTCACTGGGTAGTAACTAAATATATCCCAAAACGTGTTTCTCTCATGTCAACCATTTTGCCCTTTACGGATATGGGTCAACAAGGAAAGCCGACAGCTCCGACCCAGAAGTCCACAACAATACCCTATACGGATGTTACGAAATTTTGACACCGAACTCAACGACGCAGGAACATTTAGGAAACCCAAGATGAATATTTCGTCTGATGAACTTTTGAATTGTTTCTCTTGAGGAGTCGTGAAACGGAACAAAAAAGGGTCGATGGGGATTGATCTTGCGTAGGTGGATAGAAATGTGCGGACGGACTGCGGCAGTCACAAGCGACTGTCGACCACAACATGCTAGGTTCGCGTAACCTGGCAAGCGAGTGAACCCCCAAGTGATCGGTTAACGCAGAGGATCAACTTTTACTTAGGGGGGTTTTTTGAGCTCGCCGTCGCCTCTGCACCGGAGGCTGGACACGTCACCATCGACACTGATGGCCATGGCTCCGGTACTTGGTGGTTGTTGAGAGACACCGCCAAGTTTCCCATGGTGATCAGGCGGGCCGCTCACTGGGATCTCTGCGGCAGCTACGTGGTGCTCCACGCCCAGGCCTTCCTCTCCAACCCTTGCCTCTGCTACGCCGGGAAGTGGCGGCAGCGGGGACTGTGGAGCAGAGGCTGCCGTCTCTATACCTTGATGCGAGGTTGCGCCGCCTGCTATGATCGAGCCCGGCACTGTCGGATCGGCTGACGAGTTCGGATCCTCCGATGCAGTAGTGCTCGGGAACCTCCTGACGCCGATGCCAAACACGCCGCTCTCGGCATCGCTTGCGTCGATTTGCTCTTGCGCCAGCCACCGCCGGTGGAGCATCTGCGCCGCCATACTAACTGGCGAGTTTGGGGGTGGTGACCTTGGCGGGGTGTAGTGGCTCGGCGACGGGCCGCCGTACTTGGCTGACATTATGGTGCTGCGGTGGACCGGCACGTAGATGGTGTCGCCGTCTATGATGGGCGGGGCTGAGACCGCAGCCGCATTGCGAGGCTGCTGTAATGGCGGGTTTCTCAAGGGCAGGCTGTGGCTGTTGAGGTGATGGCGGTGCGAGTTGCTGAATATAATTATCTGGCCGTCTTCCAGCTGCCATCTTTCGGGGCCGTTGTTCTGCTTCTCATAGTCTTGAACGTCTTCGCCTCTGGCTCCATCAACCGTACCATCACCGACTCTGGTTGGTAGGTAAATCGAAGACGAGGTACGGGCAATCCGATTATTATGTTGGTGTTGACGATGACCGCTCCCTGCAACCGATGCCTTGCCTGCTGACGAGGAGCCGCCGCTTCCATGGCCTGTTCCACTGCCATCCCGTGTGGCATGCATCATCGGCGATCTCGAGCCTCCCTGTGCGGGCTGGCTCTCTGTTTGTTTCCTACTTCTACTCCCACACAGGTAGAGTATGGCGCCGATGATTGCCAAAAACGCCACGCCTCCAAGTACAGCCCCCACGATGACGGCTATTGGCATCTCAGGCTGCGCAGCTTGTGGGTCACTCGATGCTGAAGTTGACGGCACGTTGTCGATCGTGGGGTGAGATGCAGCAATGGGCTGGACGACGGATGGTGAGTCCAATGCCATGTCGCGTTGCATTTGTAGCTGGTCCTCCATGACCTATGTCGTCGGTGCGTTGAGTGCTGGAATCAGCATACCGTGTGATTTACCATGATTTCAATCGAGATTGTTTGGCTGACCTACATTGATTCCTCCCACCATGGCATATCTATTGCAGTCGTCTCCAGCGGAGGAATAGAAGAATATAGCATTCGAGTCTGGGAGGGTGAGGCGCCATTTTGCTGGAGACTAGTTCGTATTGAGAGTCAGGGGAGCAGATCAGCTACACACATGCCTGGTATACAATTAAAAGCACGCTGTGAAGCTGCAGGTCCTCCATGCCATGCTCAGTATCAGTACTTACCGGGCTTTTATTATCAATAAACCCCGACCAGAAACCCTGCCTTCCTGTGCCCGTGTTTTCAAAGGGGACGCAGGGAAACATGTAGGCCGACCTGACGACGCTGTAGTTGCCAGGGTAGAAGTGGAACTCGATCACGTCTCCCCGCCATCCAGTGGTAATGTTGGGGACGAACTCGCGCCCATTCTTCCCGACTGTGATGACTGACTGAATTGCGCGGCGTACGCCGATGGCTGGCGAGGTTAACAGCGTGCCGCCGCCATCGTGAAGGCGGTCGGCCATGCAAGCATGTGCCAACCAGAAAAGCACAAAGCCCCCAGCTGTCAACTGTGGTATGGTCCGGCGCGGATGGCATTGGTTAGTAGCCATGGCGGCGAGCCAGGCTGCTTTGTGATTTTGGCCTTCTAACTACAGAATACCGCCGGCCTACCTGCCCTCAGTGCGTGGGTAGGCAGTATGTGTAATAACTGCTGCAAATCTGTGGCAGTGGTGGTGATGTTATACTTCCTTTGAGCGACCGTTCGAAGTGGCCGGTAAAGTGAGCTTGTACCAGAAAATGCCGGGTGTCTCGAGGCCCGAATAACAATTGCAACTGTGAGTAAAATACATACAGTGAGTCTTTGTCGGGTTTGAAGCGAGAGTGAAGAAGCCGATACATGCAGCACAACCGGTAGCGCACGCTTTACCAGTTCATCCCATCATCAAGGTGCACCTCATGGCCAAAGTAAGTTGGTGAGTTGTTTGTACGCCCCCGAGATCGCTACACTGGCATCGCCATCCATCTTCCACATGTTTCCCTGCTTTTTTTTCGTCTAATCACATTCAGAATGTGTCTGGCTGTTGATTCTCACCCCGCCACAACCGTGCCGGGCAAGTGCAGCGTACTACCGAACGACGGCGACTCTTGGTTTAGGGATCGAAATTTGCGTGACGTGAGCAAGACAAGTCCCTTTGACATAGAGCGTATGCGGCCGCATCAGATCAAAGAGCAAATCGATAGGTTTGAGGATATGCACCTTGCAGCTTTGAGGAGTGATATCTGCTTTTCTTCGTTCTTATGGCGGAAGGACTGCGTAACCAACACTTGCTTAGCCTTGGAAATGCATGCCAGTCATGGGCTGTGAAACAAATGCCGGATGGTGACTTTGGCCATCTATTCCAATTTTAAAAAAAAGTCGTTCTCACAATAACAGAGGTAAAAGAAGCTGGAAGTCAATATATCTGAAGACCACCGAGTAGCAATGAAGTGAAAAGGCTGACAGGAAGGGTGAAGGAAAACCATGCATCTAGCCTTCAGGCCCTCAGTTATTGATCTTGACCTGCCATGTAGGTTTCCCGCCTTGGATGACTGTCAGATGGACGGCATCTATTTTACGTACAACTTCAAAGCGTATGTTACATGGACAGGTCACACGAGAGTGGCCGGCCACCACATGCGAACCATGCGACATCGTCCAACAAGAAACATGGGTTGCAGAGTCTGGCGATCGTCACCAGCCGATTAAAGAGCGCGAGACCCGACTTTGATGGAGGAGACATTCTGTAATAAGTAAGTTTGGGACGTCCAACGAGAGATTTGATATTAAGAGGAGAAATGTATGGAAAATGCCGTATCGATGGTGTGAACACAAAGACATTCATTCGCCTCGCACATTACTAGTTCTAGAAGAAAATTAAAAAATTCTGACAAGCATCAGTCACCCAAGAACCTGACAATCACGTATTGTTAACAAGAGAAAGTATGAATGCCTTTAGTCGTTTTAACTATATCGCTTTTGCTAGGCAAAACCTAAGGTATGCAATAACATCGTTCTGGTTGACTTGGTTACAATTCTAAAATTACGAGCTCGAGGAGAGAAATTGGAGGAACGAATTGGTGGAATTGGAAAAGTTCTCGCCTTATGATGTATATGATCGTCCCCGATAAATAAGGTTCTATGGTGTAATGGTTAGCACATGAGGTTCTGAGTTCCTCACCAGTCCATCAGTTCTTCTCCTCATGATCCCGGTTCGATTCCGGGTAGGACCTTTGCTTTTGATTTTTGCCCTAAATTGCACTCCATCCATTACATCTAGTAAGTAGTGCAAGGGGCATTGTTACACTATGCAAAAGTCAAATCGATTCTTACGAAAACTTGTAAGATTGATTGTTCGCTTTCTTTTTGTAAATCTCTTAACTGCAAAGCTTTGAAGAGAAATTCAGTGGTTTATGGGGGCCAGCCACCGGAATTGCGGTGGGCCATAGGTCCTTTCTGGTTCAATGCACTTCCAAGCAGGTGGGCCTCACTCACGTCTTTCCCATGTCAACCTCCCTCGATTGCTTGTCATCAATTAATATTAAACGGTTCCAGGACCGTCTTAACCTGCAAACTGGGTTATATGGGGGGAAAGTCTTCATTGTGTCTAAATGTGGGCCTTGCTCATATTAGCTGGTCCCTAATCGTGAGTTGGCTACGTGCCTTGGGATTAAACAATTTTTGTGTCTAACGCTCCGTACAAAAAGCCCCGTTACATCACCCAGTTCAACATATATACCCTCGAAGGACCTCTTTCTTTTCGGAAAAACACTAATGTAATCGCTAGTGACATCTACGGCTAATTTGAATTTCCCTAGACGTTTGACTAGAATATAACTAACACGCTTCCGGGAAGTCTCCGAAGTGTCGACGGCAAAGTCTCCGAAGGCCGCAACCAGTCTCCGAAAGTAAAGGAAGCGGCCCGGACTATTATCACGACCTCAACGGTCAGGAGATTGATGAATACTATCAAGTGTCCGGTATACTGTAAAAAAAAGCTCCGGGGCCATATCGTGCTTTTTTTTTCGCGAGTTTGTTCCCGTCCATCTACGCCCACCGGTCAACTATATAACATGGTGTCCTTCACTCTCCCTCTGCTCTATTTCCGGTACTTCTCTGGCATCACAACCTGAGCATCGAGACTTTTACAGCATTTATCAACACCATTTGCAGTTCCAAACCAATATCTACAAGGTTACAACATAAAAATGGCTGTATCCAAGACGCTCTCTTTCCCCCACCTCCTCTATGTCTACCCCTGGATGCCCTTCCCGCGCCGCGTCATCATATACCTCCGCGAGAAGGGCATTCACAACGCCGTGGAAATAGTCCCCATCGACTTCTCCTCCCAGACCGCACTCTTGGACAAGCACAAGAATTACCCTCTCAAGCCACCAGGCAGCTTGCCCATACTCGTCCTCCCGACCCGCGACGGATCACCTCCCGTCAAGATCGGCCAATCCATGGCGATCCTGAACTACCTCGAGGACATGTGCGCCGCGGGCAAGCTGGAACACAGCGACAAAAACCCCGGGGGTATGCGAGGCCCAGAGGATCCGGTCGCCCGCGCCCGCGTCGTGGAGATGACGACGCTGGCCGAGGAGCTGTCGGCGACCTGGAACCCCGTGCGCACGTTTGGCACCGCCGCGGGAACCATGGAGCTCCCCGGCGCCGCGAGGGAGATGCTGCGCTGGGTCAAGCGGGCGCTGGCGGCCGTCGAGACCATGCTGAGCGAGGACCGCGAGCGGCAGGCTGCACACCAGTGCTCCGCTCTCATGGCCACCGGCGGTGCGGCGGTCAACCTGGCCGACGTTGTGCTCTTTCAGTTCCTCGAGTTTGTCGACGACTGCTACGGCCTCGACATCACCGTCGGCTCCGGGGAGGTCGTGACTGATGTCTACGGACGTCAGGTGAAGGATTCGTTCCCCATGTTGGTGGAGTTCTATGCCGAGTTCAAGAAGAGAGATTCTGCAAAGAGGGTCGAGGCTGCCGGCGAGAAGCCCCCTGCCTGGGCTTTGGATGTCATGACCAAGTGGGCTGATGGTGTTTTGTAAAGACTTGAACATGGAGCTGGCCTGTAACAGATAGATAACTTTCCAATTTAACTAGAGGGCACTCCTGGTGCGTTTCTCATAGACTATTATACAGTTCTATGTCTTTTTCATCTTTTTTTTTGTCTTCTCTCTCTTTCTTTTTATAAAAAGCCACGCCGACGTCATACGACGTTGCTGCTCTGGTCTCAGACACCCTCGACAAAGAAAATTCATAAATCATAACAACATTCCAAACACCACGTGGCCGACGACCAGTACCGCCGCACACGTCCAAAACTCAAACTTGCTCGGCTCACCAGTCGTCTTTCCAGCACTACTCTTCTGCGATGAACTTGCACTAGGAAGCCCCTCGCCCGGGGAGCACTCGCCGGAAAAGTTACCGGCGGCACCCTTGGGGCTGGCCGGGATCATCTGCTCGTTGCTGCCGCAGTTGGCATAGGGCGCCATGAAGATCATGTTGCTGGTCTGGTCAAAAACGGTATAGACGGAGCGCATGAAGCTGTCGCCCAGCAGGGCCGTGACGCCGCTGGACTTTGTGGGCACGGCGCCGAGGACACAGGTGTTGCCGCCCGTGTTCCAAAAGAAGTTGCGCCAGGGCACGCTGATCTTGAAGGTACCGTTGTTGAAGCTAAAGTCAAACGAGGCCTCGGTCGGTATCTTGTCGCACTTGACAAAGTAGACCCCTCCATCCGAGTTCCACAGCGCGTTGGTGTCTATGGCCATGGCCGTGACCACGCTAGACGGGAGGTAGCTGAGCGTGGACCCCGAGTCGATGACGATGGCCATGTTGCCCCCGCTGTACGTCTTGTTGCTGCCGCTTTTGGTCAGTCCGATGCTGTCCATCGACACCCAGTACCTCCGAATCTGCTCCTTGCCCTGCGGGCCCAGGATCGGCATCTGTGCGAGCTTGCCCGAGAACTTTTTGGTGTCGACGCCCCCAAAAGAAATGACGCCGCTGTTGCTGGCATCTGCCGATCCCAGGGCCACGGAAAACGCCCGGCTCTTGGTCACGTTCTGGACGAAGAGGTTGTCCACCATGTTATTGTACTGGAGGTTCACGCCGTTGCCGTACCCTAGGCCCATGATGCCCTCGTTGAGGTCCTGGCTGGACGTAGCAACGCCAAAAATGACATTGGTAAGGGAGATGCCTGTTAATTTTTGGGTCGAGATTAGTCAGTTGTGCTGCCAGGAGCCGAAAAGGGACAAGAAAAGGCTTGACAATGGAAACAAAACTCACTGCTGTTGGGCATTGATATCGAGTCCTTGTAGTATGTAACGTTCACATCTCCTTTTCCATATGGAATATTGTTGGATGTTGTTGAGGCTTGTGCAGTGCTCGACTGCCCCGGATTATACTGGCCATCATCCAAACACTCTTGCTTTTGATCTTGACTTTTGACCGAAGAGCAGACGGGATTCACCCAAAGCTCATCAGAGCCCGTGTCTAAGGCAACCTTGACCTGCTGGCCAGGTGTTCCTATACTCACTGGATTTTGGGTGATTAGTTTTGATTTTGCCCCCAAGTGATTTTTGGAAGATATTTTGACATATACAAAAAGAAAGAAAAAAAATAGTGACAAGGAACCGGCAACATACACTGTACAAGATAGCTGACTGATGAGATGTTATAAATGGTAACGTCGGTGTTTCGCTTCAAGATGGGTTTCGATACTGGTCTGTGGTATATAGGAAAGGATAGGAAGCCGGGATCGGTGGTCGGTGGTTGCGACTCAGTGGAGACTTGCTTATGCGGAATTTCAGCTACGCGGACTGCAGTAACGCTCGCCGCGGCGGTTGCAACCAGGAGAGCTGCGTTCTTCATGTTGTCCACCGGGGATATGTGTTGTAAGTAAACATTAACTGTTATTCCTTTTTTTGTTGTGTCTTGTTTTATTTTGACGTAAGAGAGACGACTAGAAAAAGAAAAAGAAACAAACAACAAACAATAAACCACAAAAAATCAGATCTGGGGTAGGCGATGAGGTAAGTATTTGTAGACTCGGGCGTTTAATTACCTAGCTTCCCCGTTAGGTTGTGCTCTATGCGGCTAATTTATGACATACTGTACACTTACATATTTGATATCGACGACTTGCGTGGACTGTTTAACCTAGTATGGCATAATCCTTCTATAGCACCCTGTTACCCCTCGATAATAAAGTATGTCATCATTGATAAAAAAATTCCATTAATTCTCTCGCTATTTCTCTTCAATTCGTGTGAGTATTCTGTTCGTAGATCCCCCTTTCCCACTTCCCGAAGTTGTGAAGCTTGTGACCCAAAATCGCAACCTCTCCCCACTCATCCATCCAATTCCCCTGCAGTGGCAGTGGCAGTACTACGTACTTCTCTCAACACGACTGGCCTCCCCCCTCATTGCCGCCCGGATGTTTGCCCCGATTGTCTAGAACACGTTCTCATTTCAAAGCACTGTTCCTGACCGGCCGACCAGTTTTTGAGGCTGAGGGGAAGGCGGTTTGCGCCAACTAGCGTTATGATATGGGGTGGACTTGGGTTAGGCTGGGACACTAGTTCGTCAAAAGTCTCTCCTCTCATCCGTCAGTCGATTATCATCCAACGCGACGATCAGGGATAGACAGAAAGGCAGACAGGAATCAAACTCCTTTTTTTTTTTTTTTTTTTTTTTTTTTAGTGATAAGTGGTGCCACATTTTTTGGTTACGTCGTCTCACTTTCAAGACACGTCAAAACTATAATATTTCCTCGGAGAATTCAGGTACCAAATACGTCAACGTCGAATGGCTCTTTTGCTATATAATTCTTGACTGATGAATTAATATCCGCCAAAAAAAAAAAAAAAAAAAAAAAAAAAAATAGAGCATCCTTTCTTTTGATTTGCTTTTACACTCCTTGATAATTTGAGCGGGAGAACCCGGTGTCCTTACTCCCTGTAGCACCCACGACGCCGACCAAACGCCCTGGCCATCGACTAGTCTAGATGAATCTAGGAGTAGGAGTTGTGGCTGTACACCAGTTGGATTGTTTAATACACAAACTGGGGGGAGATTCGGTAACAGCCGGGCGACTCGACTGTCAGACCACTGAATAGTCGAGCATGCTTGCCCCTAGAAGGGCCGAAGGAAGATTATAAGGAACTGGTGATCGAGTTTGCCTCCGGGCCTAATAAGTTTATCATTGTTCCATCACTATCAAATCTCGGCAGCACCACTCGGTGTCTGCCCGGTACAATCTTGCATCCTTCTGATTACTTCAATATCAAGTTGTTAGCCAGATGAATGAGGGAACAGATTAGCTTTAGCACACTGACCAGCGCAGTGCTACCTTTGTATTACAGTACATCCAACAGATAGGAACAATTAAAAAGAAACACACTAACCACTAGCAGCAAGAATGTAGGGGTCATGCGAGAGTAAACAATATATTTAAGAAGAGTGAAACAGAATCGAACTCGGGCAAAAAAAAAAAAAAAAAAAATAAGAAGCTGTATATTCCCAACCACATCCCCAACTTCGTCTTCTATCGCCCCGACTACGGGGAGCCGCCCAAAATGGTATACCAAAGTAAAATCGCTCTCAAATGCATTTGAAAAGAAGTTGTAAAAGACTGATCCAGCAAGCAAGTGGTCCCTCCCGTGTCCCGTCATGGGGGTAGATTCGCATCTGCTTTTCCCTTTCATATCGTGCTTTATCATCCTAGCCCGATTGATTTCTGCAGACGATTCGTGAGGCGTTCCCCCCTTTGCACTCGCCCTTCCATGTATAGTCGATTACCACGTTCTCAAGATCGCTGTCGATGAATTTCAATCGGGTCCAGGGTTTTTAGTCGAATCTCCCAACGATCATTTGGAAGAGCCGCGCAGGGGACTAAGGTAATATTTGTTAGTTGATGTTAATCAAAGAGGAATACATCGTCAAAAAAAGAGTCGCCAAGATGAACCTGGGAAACATACCCGCAACCTTGCGGTGTGACGACACCAAAGAAGCAGTCGTCTGGTGACCTGTCGACAACCATCTCCTTGGTGATGGGAGTAATGACGACCCAGGCGCTGGCCAGCGAGGCACAGAGAGCAAGAACGAAAGCGGCCTTCATTTTTGTTTTCCTCCGTGGGCCTGGAACGAGACGCTTCCGAAGTTTTGAGAAAGAGATCGATGGGCGATGCGGCCTGATTTGACTTGGCAAAGACGCGAGGAGGCGAAAAGACGAGTAACGTCTTTTTTGGCTCAAAAAGGCGATATGAAGTGAGAGTGCAGGAGCGCGGACGAGTCTGTGTTACTCAATGCGTCGACACTCGGACGTGTTCGTGGGTATCTCTTCGATGCAGTTTTTTTTTTTGTGAATATTTCGGACTGTGGGTATCTTCAGACCAGCTGACGCCTTCGGTAATTCTAAATGTCGACCGGCGAATATATTTCGTAGTTAAGAGAGTGGATTGTAGAGAGGGAAGCGAATGGTGAATTCAATTAGGAAGCAAAGTGGAAGACGGTGCGAAATGAAGCGATCACGAACCAAGAAATCAACATATGGCGAAAAGGAGTAGAGAAAACGCTTCTGAGCAAAGGAAGGAGTAAGTGGTACGACTTTGGTGGGTCTGCGACAAGTTGCGTCGCAGGGAGTGGGCATCTTTTGGGCTCAGTATCGTCCAGCGAGTTTCAGATTTTCGAAACGAGAATGTGGCGTGGTAGGCAGAGTGGGGGTGATCCATGAGGCTTGCGCGGCTCCCAATCCAATTAAAATGCAAACTGCCACCACGATTCAGACTCTACTATCCCTTGTGGCGCATTACTTCTGGTGATCAAATCCCCCCCATTTACATCAATGTCATTTGAGTTTTATCGCCCTGGGCGGCAAAGCGGCTTCAGCCGATTAATGCTAGTCAACGATACGACCGAAATTCGTCATGCAAAGCTAATCAAATATTATTGATTTTCTCGATACGATGGAAGTCGTTGCAGATCGGATTTCGGGATATGCATGTGCAGTTTGCTCTTTGCCGTTGGGCATTCTTAACACTGTTTATAGTACTGCAGACATGTGATTAACCCAGATCTCTGTATCGACGACATGTACTAGGGGGACACCTGTTACTGCGGATGCGGGATGATGACGAGCCTGCCTAAACACACGAAAACCAACAAATTGTTCCCATCCCATATCTCTGACAATGGTTGAGACTGTAAGAAAAATCCACATCATACCGGCAGTGGCAGACCAAACAAGCATCTCCACCGTTATGCTTAAGATATAGTTCTCTTGTCTTTTCCTCAGGTTCGACCGGGTGGCATGCACATGTCTTTGAATCGACATTTCAATGATAGCAAATTGAGTGAAACCAAGGACCCCATTTCAAATGGACATACGCCAGCAATGTGGTCTCATAAACGCAACACGCTGGCTCTGCAACTTTTAAGGACAAAGGACAGAGGGGATTGCGCATTAGCGTCGGGACAGACGGTGAAATCACTTCGTGTTTTTTTTCTCTTCTTTTTCTCATGAAACCTAAAGCAGTGCTGTATGTACAGTTACCATTTATTACTTCGCCGAGCTATTCCTCCCGTTCACGATAAGTTATATATCATTCTGTACTAGCAGAAGATTACCTGAATTATACAGAGCCAGCAAATCAAGCCTCGACTTTTCTATGACGGAGGGACCGGGGGAGGAGCATTGGTTCCCGTAGCTCCGCGATTTAGGCCACCGGCTTGGGGAGGAAGGAACATCGGCAAGTAGCAGACAACAAGGGACATGACTTCGAATGTACGGGTTAGTGTTTCGTCCGCAACTCCAGAATATATTTATGGTGGTTCTTGAACTTACGCGACATGCCAACGCCAAAGTAGCCAGGGGTTGCCGAATTGTTCTTCGACTCTTCGCTCTCACCCAGCCAGCTCTGTAAACTGAACACAACCGCAGCCCTACCGTAACAAACAAGAGTCGTTAGCCACAGCCCGTAAAGAACATCTTCTTCATGCAGCGAAACGTGTAGGCCCCTATCGGAACAAGAGAATAAAATCGAGCTGCACCGGCTAGCCCAACTGCGTTCCCTGGTATCTTGTACGCTTGCGGTCTGAGTTTCGGGGTGGGAGAATGGGCATCCCTCACCATCCGATGAAGCGGTTCCTCATGAAAATAGCAGCCATTGGCAGGGTCGAGGAAATTGTGGACTGGATATCGGCGCCGTCGGCCTTGGGAGCCGGCGCCTGGTACGGCACAACTAGTGCAAGAAGAAAGTGGTCAAGTCAGCATGATGTAAACGGTACAGGGTGGACGTTGATTGTGGTATTTCTCACTCAAATCTGCCCTGCGCATATCCTTTTTGGTCGCCATTTTGGGCTTCGAGTTTGGGCCTGGGTGGTTCGGACAGATATAAGATGTTTTCTGGCTGGAAGGGATTAACGTGCGGACCCTAATGATAAACTGATATCGCGATGAAGTTGCGCGACAGCCAACAGACGGTCAATCAGACCGCGAAGCTGGAGGTGCACCCCAACCGCGCAACACAGACCAATCCAGGGGCCAATCGAGGTGAGCGCTAATTGCCCCACAAGTAATGCTGTTTGTAGCGAGCGGGTCATTGGGGAAACAGACCCGCCACAGTGTGCCCTCATTCTGTATTCTGGAGAAACATGCTGTTGTGATCTTTCTCTATGACTTTACGAGTGGACTAGGTATCTTCCATGGCATCTGTAATTGTGGTGATTTGCTCAGGCCTACCTCGATTAAGTAAGGTTAGTCAGATTTGAGTTGTAGCATGTTGCGTAGCTATGGAGGGTTGGTTCCTTGTTAGAAGCCGATTGAGCGATTCGAAAACAATCAAGAGAAACAGCCACACCAGAAACATATCCGTACGGAGTCGAAAAAGGGGAAAAAGAAATATTTGTCATTTTGTCCCTTGACGTCTTCCCCCTCATCTTCTCAATTTAGGATGGCGTGCTAGTACAAGCTGAGCCAAGGGACACAGCTACCACGCGAAAGTGGAGCTTAGGCGATGAATTCTGAATAGACGAATCTTGGTGAACCCATCTGAAGACGTCGGAAGCCAACCATTCGATAAAATGTACCCAAAGTCAAACACCCATCGTTTGTCCCGGGTCTGACTGTGATTCAGTTGTCCAGCGAGAAAACACCATCCGATCTGGAGGAAAGAGACGGGAAGCTTCGTAGGTATTGGACAAGTTGGCATTGACATGAAGGGGAGAATTTAGGAGAGTGAGGGCTGCGAACAGCTGAGGTAGATGGCAAAGTTCGTACGCGTTGCGAGAAAAAAAAAAAAAAAAAAAAAAAAAAAAAAAAAAAAAAAAAAAAAAAAAAAAAAAAAGCCCCCCACCCAGGACAAGACGCCAATATGCAGTGCTACCGCGGATGGTCTCGGCCTAGGTCAAAACCCGGCCGAAGTTCAAAGCCTGCAGACGGCACGCTTGGTCGCAGCTACTGCGCAGCAGATCGAGAGTTAGGTAAATACCTAAGGTAATTAGGTATTACCCCGTATGCGGTTCCAGCTAGTGACACAAATGTCGACCCGCCGATGGCAAACAAGTTAACCGATAAAGGTGTTTCTTTTGCACATACGTACCGTACGGTAACTACAGTACGGTATTTTGAAGTACCCACCTACTGCAAGATAGACAAGGTTGTTCTTCTCCGGGCATTCCAAGTACTCTGCACCTGTCTGTAATTGGCTTCGGACAAGCCGCGGAAACGGATTGGTTGCACTTGTATTCCAAGATCCTTACCTACCTGCCTTAAGCACTTTGTAATAATTGGCACCTCCCAATCCCAGTAAGATGTCTGCAGCTCCCCGGGCAGTCGATGGCAAACTTGCAGGGGTCATTGTTTGCTACCACTGTGCTGTAGTCCGCGCACCCAAGTCTTGTCTAGACGCCTTCCCCGCTTGTCGCCTGCCCCGGTAAGGGACCTGGGGAACTTTTAGTGACTCGAAACTTTCTTTATTTCGATCGAATATTGAGCATCTTTGGTGTATATGCTATGTACTTTGGTACATGACATGTTGCCTGTGGTCCGGTCTAACCTAATTTGTTTTACTAACCGCGCCCCCTCCTCTGGGCCAAGCCAAGCAAACATAATCCCAACCCAGCTGCCCAGGCTCGGAACATATCCATGAGGTCCTGTGTACTATTATTGTATTCGTACTACAGGCTTACCAAGCAATGAGTCCTGCACTTTGTCAAGCTTGCATACCACCCATGTACATATGGCGGAAGGTAACTGCTGATGCCTGACCTGAACCTGGACCAGAACAGGCTTGTTTTGGGAATAAAAGAGTGACCTGAAAGATAGGTGGGTGGGCCGATCAAGCACAGGCAGAATTGTCAACTTCCCGTTTCCGTGTCTGGCTGGGACGGTTGTTCGTGTGCTGTGCCTGTGCTCCCGTCACAATTCACACTACAGTAAAGTACCTGACCTACCCTTACCTACATAGATGCAACCATTACCCCTTTCGTCTCTTATCTCTTGTGTCGTACTCGTCTTGGTGTACCATTAGGTACTTTTCCGGTTATGTACCGAACAGAGAGGGAAAAAAAACACAGGGCGCCGCGTAAAATGTCAGACCGTCACAAAATCAAGCAAGATTATGTCCATCTCCATAGCTAAACTTTAGAGTATTCTTTGTATGAAAAATAAGTCATACAATACGTAGAAGTAAGATCTAAGTCTACTGTAGTTTTAGTTCTAGCAAAGAAAGCACTCTACAAAGAGAAAAAAGTTCAGTTCGGTCCCTTCGGATACCCACTTTTCCTGACCACAAGGGTCGAGCAAGAGTCAGGGGTCTCCATCCAGTCTCGCGCCTCTCCGTCGGCGATTCTGGATCCGGCCGATAGCGCCAACAAACACCCAAGCACGGCCACAGCAACCCACACTGCACGATTCGCAGCCTCATCAATTCCAACGCCATTCCCGACGACATGAACCGTTGAAACCACGTGAACACATCACCACAACCCGATCCGAACACAAGAGCGACGGCGACAGAACCATAAGCGACAGACAGCCTTACAAAGAAAATTCTTTGCCCACTGGCGATAAAAGAAGAAAACAATAAGAGACAAGTGACGGAAAGAACCACGGGACTTCGCTCTGCCAACCGAACCTAATCGACGTCTGCGGATACCTGCAACAATAATGGCCGCTCTGCCTTTTCACCCGAGATGACGTCCCGGCCCTCTCTGGCCGTCCAGCAGCAGCGGCAGCCCACGAGATCGCTTAGTGGTGGCCCTCCGATGAGGCAGTCGGGCCCTCCTCCTCCTCCCCAGCGAACCTTGAGCCAGTCCTATCTGCCGCACGACCTTGCCGGCGACGTCGCTCCTCGAAATGGCGCCAGCATACGTCGAGGAGGCTCGCGCCTCAAGTTGGAACTTTGCAACGACTCCTTTGGCCACTTGCCCTCCCTCGCCGATTCGCCCACCACCGCTATCGACTCCTCCAAGGCCTTCACACCCTCGCGCATCATGTCCATGGCCGATAGCGCCTCCGATATCGATATGGGCGCACTGAGCCCCAATAACCCAAATCGTGTATTACCAGACGGCATGTCTATGCTTGACACGCCGTCCGAACCCCCAAACACTGCCCTACCGATGCCGCGGCGTCGCAATCGATTCCCCGTACCCGATCCTCGTAGAAAATCCGCGCCGGCACCTCCTCCACCGCTTAAGAAAGATGCAAGACCGAGGCCCTGGGCAATCGAGACGCCGAGCATCGCGCCCAAATATCACCAACGCACCCCAGATCCTCATGCCCCAGGAGTAGCGACTCGAGGTACTCCTGCATCAAGCAGAGCAGGATCTTCCACAACTAGCGGAGCGCAAGTCGGCCATTGCGCCGATTTCTTTCCCTGGGTTGGTGACCACCCGGAGGATCATTTTTCACATAAAATCATTACAGAGGGACACTACGAGCGTCAACCAGGTCAGCACGAGACCTCTTCGGCCAGGAACTATGTTTTCCAGGCCCTCAAACAAAACCGAGGACTGCAGGGTCTATCGCTTGTATACAGCGAGGTCATGAGGCACAGAAGAGATATTGGCCAAGTAGTAGCACCACCAAGCTTCAAGCCACCACCGCGAGTGACTTTGACGGATACAAAACGTGAGGTTTGGCTGAGGGACCTTGCGAACCCAGCCATTACGTTACGCCGGCTCAGCCGGACGATACCGCATGGTATTCGCGGCCGAGTGTTACTTGACCAGTGCCTCAACAAGAAGGTTCCTGCCGAACGTGCTGTTTGGCTTGCAAAATGCGTCGGCGCCAACGAAATCCGCGCAGTCAAGCGCAAGGGAGCCAACGGTGCTCTGGTTATGGGTGGCGAGGCCAAGTGGATTCGCGACTGGACTATTTGTGTCGAACAGTTTGTCGAAACCTCAGTTTTACTTGTTGCCTCTTCCGACTGGAACAAGTGGAGGGCTGACTATGCGTAAGCTTCCTATGATTCAACCCCCTCAACGCTGCTAACACACACAAAAGTATATACTAACAACGAAATAGTGTACGCCTTGCACGCCATTTGTTTTGCGCCGAACTCCTCGATAAAGATCATTACTTAGAATGGCTAGTTGCGGGCGTGGAGAACAGCAACTTCTCCAAACTCCCCTTTCGGCTCGTTTTATCTCAAATACACTGGAAAGACATTCTCCGCCTCAGGAAACATGGCCGAAGATTGGTCTGCGATATCCTTAACCACCTTCAAACTATACAGGCACACCCCGACCGCGAGCTGTTCCAACCTTTGGAAGATCAACTCACTTCAACAGTTCGAAGTCTAATGATGATGGCGCCGGAGAGCTTTGTGTTGCCTTCAAAATGGCCAAAACTACGATCCACAGTCCAGAATATCTTGCCGCCTGATGACTGGCCGTTACAAACAGTCTTTCGAACTATTGATAGTCGCAACGAACAGTTAACCGCCGGTTGTGTTCGATCACAACCTGCGGCTCGAAGTGTATTGATCAAAGTGCTTGACAATGCACTGCAGTCATCGATTCCCGAGGATTTATCTGCCCGCTGCTTGGCCGTCAACAAGGATATCGGGGCTGTTGCCAGGATCCTGCTGGAATGGGCAACCTCTTCCCAGCGACCCGGATCGACCAAGATATATATTGCTGCTTATCTTCTCAGCACCTGGGCGTCTCTACCTGGCTTCGGAATCACTGATACTATCCTTAGGTTCATTGGTTCTACTGCGATTCAAGATAGCCTGCGTAAGGAATTCATATTCCATTTAGTCGCCGAACTGGTCAGAGCCGAACTGTTCTCGATGGAAAGGTACATACAATGGCTTATCGCACGAGGTGGTGTCAAAAATCCCACCGATGTGGAACCTGACGGACCTGCGGATACTCGCCTTCTGGTCGAACTCCCAATAAACGCAATAAGCGAATCTCTGAAAAACATCCGAGCCAGCATGCTAAGGAGAGCAACTTACCCCGTCGCGGACCAGAACCGAGAGATTGAGAACGCCATCGACATCACGAAGCGTATAATGGGCTGGGGTCAACTTGCGTTCCCGGGGAAGCATGTTCCAAATATGTCTTTGCAGAAGTTCACGAAACGACTCACAAGGGCTGGCTTTCAGGTAAAACTGCAGGTTGCGGTCTGGCTGCGAGGGGCCTTTATGGACACAATCAAGTCGCAACAGGCCTCTGGTCAGAAGGAAGGGCTTGGCAGCCTATCCGACACCATTTTCTGCAATGTGCGCAGGATATTGGAAGCCTGTGAGGACTTTCGTATGCTGGGTGAAGTCATCCAGGCTCTTGTGCCAATGACTATGTGTGCAGACATTCTGGCGTCCTGCAGTGACACCCTAACTATGCACACTCAGGTCTTTGCCGCTCTGAGGCAGCTCAACCCACTATCGGACTGTCTTATGTCGAGACTGACCCCAATAGTCGCCGAAGAAACCGGCCCAGGAGTTAGACGGTTGCTGGCATCCATCACCGGTCTAGTGGCTTGCTTACCCGGCAAGGAAGACCTGGCTGTTAAGCTCGGCATGGACCTCCTGCGCTATGACAGAAGTTCGGCCATCGATGCATGCTCCCCGGTGTCAGATAATAACCCCGACGGCGATTTGCAGGAAGAAGGGGCCATCGAGCGACTACTTGCCAGCGGCAGTAGTATGGACAAGCCGACATTGGAGCGTCTCTTCGGCACTCTAGTCGACACTCTCAGGCCAAACAGCGCCGATGACAATACAGAGAAATTCAGAAGCTCAATCAGTCTACTCACAAAACTGCGCGTATTCGACTCGGAATACTTCGATTCCCAGATGACGAAGTGGATTCAGACTCGAAGCAAGTCATCCGGCGCCATCGAAATCCTACGGCTTTATCCGCTCATGATCTCTTGCGGCTGCTTGAGCTTGCCCCTCCTCCTGACTGCGCTATACGGAGACGCGTTCACCCAAGATTCAGCTACAACAAGCGGAGCGAGGCCACCGTTATTTCACCAAGAAGTGATCAAGCTACTCATTCGGCCACTTTCCGAACGCTCATCTACTTCCATGTCAACGGATGAGCAGTATCGATTTCGAATCGCACAATCCCTGGTTGTCAAGAAACAGCCCGTTGCGTTTCTGACCGTCATGAGACTGGCCATCGGCGAGTTTGCAGGAAGTCCGACTGAAGGGAGATCCAATATGCCACTCGCCGATAAGATCCTACGCACTTCTATACGCTCGGCCCTCATGGAACTAGCACTCGGGGATTCGAGCATGGTTGCCCGTGTTCTGCTGAACAACAAGCAAGCGAATGCAGCCGAAGTAGCGGCATTACTAGAGACTGAAATGGACAAGATCCTACTACCCGCAAAAACAGGTTTCGGCGACGCAGACTCGGAGTCAGCTGTGCATATCTCATTCGAAGAGATCCTCCAACTGACAAACGAACTCACACTACCGTTTTGCCAGCTGAAACTCCGCGCAAGCCTCGCTGCAGAGAGCTCATCGTTAGCAGGTGGTCACGCTGGTGATGCTGGCCAACGTCTACAATCGCAGCTTGATCTCTTTGCAGGCGCCATGGATAAAGCCATAGATGCTCGAAACATGACGTGGACAGGGTTGCTTAGCTGTCTCAACCCGGAGATTACGCAGCATCTCAAGAACAGAGCACAGGCGCGCTTTCTTGACATGCTGCCATCAACTAGCAAAGAGCCTTTGGGCCTAGTATCCATGGAGATAGATGCGCCCGGGCCAGACCTGAAGGAATGTGACGAGATGGCGGAGAGCCTGGTGTCGGTAGTTGATGCGATTGTCAGGGGTGGTTCTATGGGCCGCCCGCCGCAGCTTGTGCCGGCCATGGCCGATAAGCTCATGGATCTTTGGGAGATCCTGACGATGAGCCCGATGTCTGCAGTCCAAGCAGATACCCGCCATGCTGTCCAGAAGCACTGGCTTCCGCACCTTTTGACGTTTATAACGTTGCACACGGCGACTTTTGACACGTCCAAGGCTAGTATCGAGGTGCGGGCCCGTGCCGTTCTGGCGCTCTCGGGTATTATGATAGAGCTCTCCAATAGCCTGATGGCTCCGGCAGACTCTTCAGCATCTTCTGAACCGAACCCATCGGCTCTCATACAGCGCGTTTTTGACTCGGCGCTAGTGTTAGTCGACAGCCTTCCAGAAGACGTACGAATGGGGGTGGGTCGAGTTATTCTCGAGAGCACGTCCGACTCCAGGCTGCGTTATCTCATGAGTTGGATACCGGATCCAGGGGCCGACAGGCACTATTTGGTCCCCGGAGTAGGGGTCACAGCCGCAGGAAGCGGATCAGACCCGAGGAGGGCTGCCCTTATAAGTCAGCTGACAGCAGCTCCTCCAGAGTCTAAGGGGAAGCCTTTCGCGCCGAGGCGGTGGGAGCTACTCAACGAGCCCACACCGAACATTGGCGAGAATGACAGCAGTCTGAGCTTGACGCTGTTCAGGGCTTTCAAGTTGCAATAACCATAATTCCTTTTGTAAATACCCCCATGCATTCTTTTTTCTCTGTCGGGTTTAGGTTTATCTTTTCTTGGGAAAGTCTCATTGTTTGGCGCGTCGCATTGCATGGGAGATCGGATGATTATTCCAAAGTCATGGGCATGAGAACGAACGGGGGCGTGGTGTTGGTGTGTCCTTGGGAGATTGGGTTTCTCATTACGATACTTTTTTTTTCTACTATCATACCATATAGTCTAACTTTAACTTTCTGTGTATAGCGATTTTTTACCGCCATAATTCCCTTTCTCTCTCCCTCTTCCCTTCTCTAGTATGTTCTCTTCCTCTCCTGTCGCGGTTTTCGCTGCAGATTCTGTAACAAAGCAACACGAAGGACGAGACGGGACAACCGGGGAGTTTTGATGGGGACCGCAGAGGGCGACTTTTGCTATCCCTGGGAAGTATGTATATACGGTATATCCAGGGCCATACTGTATGGTACCCAAGTGTTTTTTTTTTATTCGACTTTCATTTTGACCTCGCACCGTTAACATGGAGCAATGAATACCCTTACTTACCCGCAACTTATATGGGATATGACGTGAAATAAATCAACTATTTACCGAAACCTTGAATAGACAAGTCGTTGAGTTGTGGCGCATTAGTCCCCGAGCGAATGTTCTTTATTCGAAAGGTTCTCAGGCGACTTGGAACCCCTCGGGACGATCCGGAATAAACAGGTTGGGACAATTAGTTGTTCAGTGCGGGCGACGGCAAAGAATCACATATATAACGTGCCCCTATGTGTATCTACGGTTTGACGCAAACATGTTTTTTTGAGTTCTTTCCCCACGTGCACCTCAGGCTCTGCGGCCAGGCTTGGATAACCGGACAGTCGGGTTATTCTGTCTGATATGCCATACCATACTTCGTCGTATCTTAGACTCGGTTCGCCATTGTGGAACCAACAGTGGCTTGTTTAGGTACTTTAGGTAACAGGGCCCTGCTACCTTGCCGTTGTGCGTTTTAAAAGGCAAAAACAAGGACGTTGACGATTGCGACGATCTACCCCTGAATGCGTGTGCTTAATTGACCGCGTCTTTACATTAGACTTGAACTGTCTACTACGGTTACCTACCTACCATCCATAATGTTGTCCGAGCCACATCCCCTTTTTTTCCCTCTTCCTTTATTTTCTGTAGGTAGTCCTTGTTTCCCATCGCGTAAACATGGAACGCTGAGCCACCGGGTTCAAGAGAGACAGACAACCGCAAAACAAAACATTCGGGCGACTACAGCATTCATCCCAGACGGCGACGGGGTTCGCATGGATGGGATGTGGAACACAGAACGCGGCGATGGGCTCGATTGATTCGCCGGCTTGGCCGGGTCCACCCAAAAGAATGCGGGAGGCAACCCAACAACCAACAACTTCTTGGCCTACCTGGTCTAGACTGAAATCTAGTCTAGTGCAAGTAGCGTCTTTGTACCAGACGGGTTTTCTTAGCGTCCTTGTCGGGGCAAAATCCCTTGTGCTGGGGCCGAGGACCATGATCATAATTGCGCGGGGAAAAAAAAAAGAGAATTAATGGAATGCTATCATGCAAAATAATGCAGTTTTGGGCGGTGCTGGTAGCGCCCCTTGGTGCCCGTAGTGTAACCAAGTTCTGGGCCATTATGGACAAGACACAATACGGGCAATGCCCTAATAAACCAGAGGCTGATAGGATTCAGATGCGACAGGATCCTTTGATCGCAGAATGCATTGTATCCGTGAAAGGAACAATGCCCACTCCACCCATGCATGCATTTATTTATCAATGGGGGCCAAATCCTCAGCTGGGTGGCGTTGTGGGTTTTCTGAAGTTGGAAAGCCACATATACTTTGTACCGAGTAGTAATTCCCGTCCGATGTCATATCATGGGATTGGGTAAGTGGATTTTTGGAAAGATTCGATTTGACTGACTTGGTGGTTGGACGTCCGATGTTTGTGGGCGCTGCCAGTTGAGAAGCTTAGCTTGTTCGAGGCTCCGAACCTGTTTGGTGACAGTAACAGTACGTACGCTTAATAATTGGTACCTACCTTAGTCAAGCTGGTAAGTAAGGTAAGGTAGGTAAGTAGCATGGGAACCATCCAAAAATACCGAACCTGCTAACAGTGACCATGCTTAAAGGATCATTCCATATCAGCAACCAGCAGCAGCCCCGACGACCAAAAACCTCAGCTCCTGTCAATTAACGGACATTCAAGTGGAGGCTGGGGGGACAAGAAGGGTGCGATCCGTGCGTGATGGATGGACATGCGTGGGTGACAAGACGGCGGCAAGGCAAAGCGGGAAACAGCGACCCCATGCAACAAGCATGTGGAGCTTTGTAGGCCTCCACCTCAGGACCCTTGCCCGCCCACCGCTGAGGCCCTTACCACACCTTCCCCGACAGCCTGTTTCGTCTGGAGTGGCTCGTCCAAGTCTCCTCCAGCCCAAGTCCGTCAATTTCCAACCCGCCTACCCTACCAACAGACCTCCACTACCTGCCTCCTTACCTAGGTACCTACACCTACACACACACCTAGCCTGACCTACCTCTCTTGCGCTGCGAGGCCAGCGCTTAATCCCACCACAACCCAGCCATCGACTCTTTATTTTATTCAAGAATTTGTTGCGACACTAGACAATATAGAAGAAAAAAAAAGCGATTCCCTCCCACGGTGAACAAATCGATCTTCCCAACCTCTCTCCATGCTGGCCAACGAAATTCGGGGCACCAGACTCGGCCGGCCTGGTGCGTCACGCAGCCTTGCTTGACCCCCTCGATTCTTCACTCGCTGGTAATAACCAGTCACCCGCGAGACCTGGAGTAAGCGGTAGACGACAACGAAACGACAACATCAAAGAGACGGACGGCTTCACTCCGACGCGCAATATAACCGCCGCCATGAAGGAACCGCAACTTCTCGCCGAACGCGGTCACGGCGCGTCCTTTGCGCCGACGAACATGCGTCCACTAGTGGCCCGCGCGGAGCTTATTGCGCGATCAAATGACTCTCCCCTTTCGGCGGGAGGCATCGCAGGTGCGGTGATCGGTAGCGTCGTCGGCGCAATTGTGATTGCCTTCTGTGCATATCCTTTTATCGTACGGTACATGAGGAAGAGGCGAGGCGATGTCCCATTCGATCCGGAGGAAGAGATACAGGCCGCCCAACAAGAGGCGATGAATGGATCCACAAACCCACCTGCCACGAAGCAACTGTCTATGGATCAATATGGCCGTGGACAGCCCAACTCTGAGGACAGTAATACTGCCTCAATGTTCAAGAATGGCATGGCTCAACAACCCAGCCCTGGGAGCCCGCAAAACGGGCAGTCGGCCGCTGCGATTTGTACACCCCCTCCAGACCGACAACAACAGTCACCGAATCTAGACTCCATGACTGGGCCCCAGCGGGCAGCCACAAACCTCACGGCAACTACTTTTGGCACACAGATGACGACTCCGCCACCAGAGAAGGAACGTCGAGGCTCCCAGGCTTCTACATGGTCCGCACTATCCAAAGCAATGCGCTCTACCACCTCTGTGTTTCGTAGGACGAGCGAGAGGTCGATGCCCCAGCATTATGCAACTCAGGATTCTTCATGGACACAGGCTCCAGCGGGCCAGCCCATCTATCAAGAGCCCCTCTCCATGGCACCTGTGACTACGACCTACACTAGCGGAGCGGCGGCAGCATATTACTACCCAGAAGGAGTGCCTGTCACTCAATTGAACACACCGATGACGGCACAGCCAGGCATCTCTACATTTGCCGATGCCCAAGCATTCTCCCACATCGGTACGGAAGCACAGCTAGGCCAGGACATCTCTCAGGGTTTACAACAGCCCGGCTACTCCAACCAGAAAAACAATTCCTTGATGACGCCGTCACAATCACCTGACATGGTGAACCAAGGTTTCAATGGAACACCTGTCTCAGGGCTCCAAATGTTCGGCACGCCTATACAAGGGCAAGGGATGTCAAACTTGCCTGGTGGACCAGCAGAGGATTTGACATTCCCTCTGGGCAACGGGCAGTTGACGGTCAATGATCTTTCTCTCGTCAATGGGACTGTCAACCCGCAAGATCTCAATACTTTGAACGCCGGCCTGATGCCAGATTGGCAGGCTGGCATTGGTAATTCCGGCTACCCTTCAGACTTGGGGAAGACGACCTCGGCCCAGCATATCTCCAACCCATCTCAAATGCGAATGAATGATCAGCAATTTTCGAATATACAGCATCAACAAGAACCAACTATTGACATGCCTATTGGCGACATCAAAGCGATGGATAACTTCTTCGAAGGTGTCCCTGGATATCACAACTCCGAGGCCGCCAACACCGAAACAACACAGCCAATGCAGCAATATCCCCCAACAACCTCAGCTGCACCCCTGCAGCCGTATCAATCTTCCCCTCCGCTTGCGGCTCCATATACTCCTGTTCTAATCAAGTCCGAACCCGATATGGTTGAAAATGTGTACCTTGATTCTTTCGAGAACGCATTTGATCCTGCACCAAGTCGTCAAGGTCACAAGCGTGACTATTCACACTCATCGGTGTCTGTCGGGATACCATCAAACTTTGCAAACACGCCTAGTACACATATCACGGGGACATCGTCTAGCTACAGCGGCAGCTTATCCCCATGTCCCCCGCCACAGCAAGGAATGTCTCCTGGAGAAGCGTCAGGTAAGTGATTACACCATATCGCAGGAAATATAATATACACCATTCACTGTATGTGGCTTTTGTGATAGCTGACTCCTGCTTTCACACAGGTTCCGATGCACCAAAGCCTTTCAAGTGCGGAGACTGTGGTCGAGAATTTGAGGAGAAGCATAAGTTGAAGTAAGCATCATTACCAACCTTGAGGACATGAGATATCTGTATTGACACGTTGCTCAGCCACCACGTACGATATCACGAACGAAAGTACCGCTGTTCGTATACCAACTGCACAGCCACTTTCGGCACCAAGACTCATTTGGAGCGCCACGTCAACGACAAGCATACCAAGTCCAAGGGTTTCCACTGTAGCGTTGAAGGCTGTCCTTACTCTCGTGTCAACGGCAAATCATTTCCTCGCAAGGACAACTGGCGAAGGCATATGCAAAACAAGCACAAGCTCGATCCAGACCACGAACCCGTCGTTGCGGCCGAGGTTAATCAACCTATGACGGAGTCTTGAGCAGTTATCGATGCTCTAGATAAGATTTATATGGTATTCGGTCAATCCTCCAACGGACTGCATTGAGCAGTATTGGCGAGCTCGTGGGCCCTCGCACAATACACAATTTGAACTACGGATCATCCAGGTTACTCAGTACCCGTAACCCCAAAATTTGGGCATTTGGCGGGCAACGGCGATATTCCGGGTCCAGGGACGACGGACCGGCTGGGTTCTAGGAGGACAGATAGTCGCGGGCCAACAACTACCGATAGGCCGGACCCAAGGATGACCGATAGGATAGGCTGGGTAAAAAGACGCCCAACAAGCTGTGTTCAAGGAGGACCGATAGGCTGGGTCTGAGAACAAGTGATAGCCCAGGTCCAACGATGACCATTACAGAGCCCAAAACGTAACAAACGCAAGGGCCAGTTCTCAACCTCAGCTTGCCAACCCAAAGTGATGGGCTAGGGCAGTGTAATTTATACATATACCCCAAAAGCGTCCTTCTGACTTCTCTTGTTTCTTTCTCAAAAAAACAGAGTTCCCGGAAACAGGTTCGAGGGGGGGGGGAGGTTTCATGTCATGAGAGGTTTTCCCCACGACGATGTCAGCGTTTATAAGCTGCCCGCCAAGCAAATTTATACAGACACAACAAATAATAAATAGCGGCACATATGTCAACATCTTGTAATGAACTCTGAAACTTTTGTGGTTGCCCTCAAGGAACCCGGACGCCATGTTTGTCGAGTGTTTGTCGAGTGTGGGCGTCAGGCATAGCCTTGGGAGGCCAGCCAACACTGCGGTTCAGGAAGAGTAGCCGGTATCGGGATATCTAATTTAACAAATTATTTCCTGGCTGTCACTTTGCTCTCAGTTTGACCTTATCTTTGTTCGAACTTTGGAGCAAACGCGTTTGGTACCTGGCGCTCTTCCTAATAAAAAGTTCTCTGCCGCACAACTTTCCAAAGATTTCCAAACCTGAACTACTACCAAACACTTTTCTACCTTTTGCGTTTTCCGTTCCGCCTCTTCCATTATACTATCTAACACGACTTCGCCACTAGCTCGTAGCAGCTACTTTGCCTTCTATTGCGAGCATGTCTTCGGTTGTCAAGAAACACAAATCAGGCCCGGACCAGGACGAGTCGGACCCCAGGATGTATGTTTTCTTGGCCGAGCCACCAATTCAATCTAAACTCGCTAACCCTCGGTATAGCATTCGCTTCACACCTGGAAAAGGTTGCCAGATTTGCCGGAAGCTAATGGCAGAAACCAAGCGCCGGAAAACCTGTGTGGCAAGCTTGCTGGTAAGTATCCCTAGGGACTTACCGAACCATTTCGGTTCGAAACAACTGCGAATTAACAATCTGCCCGACCTAAGGTTCCACAAACGACAAGTGCGATTCTTGTCACGTCGCCGGTGAACACGACTGTTCGCAGAATACCAGCAAATGGGCCCGGAATCGCCCAAATTATCAGGACCCGATCGCAGAGACGTCAGTCGCCCTCGAGAAAGGGGCCTTGAAGCTTCTCGACACTCTTGACGCCATCGATGGGCTTAGAAGCGGAGATCCAGATACACTGGTAAAGATCGTCTCGTTTCTACTTCGTTCTGATAACCCGCTTACCTATTCGGAACAGGCAGAAAATGCCGGCGCTCTCGGGCTGCTGGAGTGGATGGCCAATGGTCATCGCGAGGTCTTTGAGAAGGCTTGCGACGACTGGCTGAAGGCTTGGGACGCTGCAAATGGAAACAACAAGAACGGCAAAACGGCTGATGGCGGCCTCTCTGAGATCATGGAGACATGTCTCCTCCTCCAACTGCTCCCTCATAGCTCTGAGGTTAAGCTGCATGCTGCCAACGTGCTTTTAGAGAGCCGTGGTGTGAAGGATTCTGTTCTTCCGGCTGCAATTGTGCAGCAACTGAATATGGTTCATAGACTTGCTCAGGAGCACATCGAGGAGAAATAGTCTTCTTAAAGGCTTAATTCGAGGCCGCTGCTACCACGTGGCGTACCAGGTGTACTCTTGCGCCAGAGGATGTCGTTGAGTAGGACAGAGGCCGTGGGCAGCTAGGAAAGTGGGTTTGCTGGTTTTATGTCTGGGCTTTCGCCATCTTCAGGTCACGTTGCGGCATATCCGCCAGATACTCAGGTCCTGCCTCGTTTTGTTTTGGGATTCGGATTCGGATTTAGCTAGCCAAGGAATTGATTTTTTTTTTTTTCAACTCATCTCCCTCACTAGCTTCTTGACGAGCTTTCTTTGCGCGTCCATACTTAAACCCTTTTCGTCCACCTCAGCCAGCGCCCTACCCACGAGCACCAGGGTCGGGACGCTCTCACTCGCGACCCAGACCTTTCCGTTCCTCCCAACGGCCGTCTCAAAGGCCAGACCCTCGGCTGCGAGCGCATCTAGCACCACCAGCCCGGCGTCCCGCTCGGCTTGGGGCATGAGTAACCTCCTGGCCATTCCGAGGCTAACATTGAAGACGGTCCCGGTGGATGATGCAGCAGCAGCCGCACCAGCACCCGGTGCTGCGGCAGCGGGCGGGTTCAGCGGGCCCAGGCCGTCCGCCTTGCCGGTCGTCTGCGACACACATTCGAGCTCGGCATCCATGTGGCGGCTGGCGGAGGCGACGCGCGCGTACACTAGGCTGCCGGCGGGCAGGACGGGACGGGTCTTGCGCGTGGCACCCTCGAACGCCAATACGGGTAGTAGGGCGTTGGTGGTGTGTGGCGCCAAGGTGACGAAGTGGAAGTCGGCCGAGGAGTGGTGGACCTGGCCTATAACGAGGTCGTTGGGTTCTGGGACGTACTGTTGTCGTCGTGAAAGAGCATGTGTTAGTGCGCACGGCTTGACACAAGATCCCGCGGGGGGGGGGG
>NC_044975.1:1722290-1764662 GCF_004355905.1 Pyricularia grisea
GGGGGGGGGGGCATGATGTGGGATAGGGTCTTCTTACGCGACCTCCATTGTAGTCAAGCGACAGCGATGGTTTGGCGGGGTTGATTACTAGCTTGCCGGCGACGGTGGGCACGATCTCGGCGGGCGGAATGTGTCGCAAGCCGGGACCGAGGCGGAGTGGCCGTTTTGGGTGGGTTGGGATTAGGGAGGGGTCAATTGCCTCGCCGGGGAGGACGAATGGGCCTTCTGTCGCCGCCGCCATCGTTTTGTGGTTGGCCACGCAATGGGAAGGTTTTTATGATGCAGCTGTTCCCATCATATGTTTCCTAGCTTCGAAAGGGTAGCTAGTGCATGAGGGCAAGTACTGTAGCTTTTTGCGCAAACAAATGCGCCAGTTACAAAGTTGCTGTTGGGCGTCATCCAATGAAGAACTGGATCGGCCAAAGCTAGCTCTCTTTTTTTTTTTCTGTGCAGCGGCGCGTCGAAAGTGGGGTGTCTTTAGAGCAAGGGTCTACCCTGCTCCGCGCTAGAAATTTTTGGAGGGAGGGAGGCTCCACGAAATTTTTGAACCGCCAGAGAGGCTCTAGGAATGTGAAAACCAAAAAAAAGCCCCGCCAAACAAAATACTCGGAAAAACGAAGTAGATAATAGATCGCTTCCCAATAGCGTCCGCATTCCGCTTCTCAAATACCATACACAAATTCATAAAAAATAAACACATCTCCAATCAGAGCTTTCCAAATGAGCGAAAACGGCACAAAGGGCGCTGTTGCGCCTGAGGACCGCGTGGTCATTGGCATCACTTTTGGCAACTCCAACAGTTCGATTGCCTACACCGTCGACGACAAGGCCGAGGTCATTGCGAACGAGGATGGAGGTAAGTACGACTGATATAGGGCCGACCATATTGCACTTGAATAGCTTGAGAGAGTACACACCAAATATTTCAATGATCTAACCAACAAGCTTGCTGTTCCAGACCGTCAGATCCCCACGATACTATCATACGTCGATGGCGAGGAGTACTATGGCGCTCAGGCCAAGGCTTTCCTCGTCCGCAACCCCAAGAACACCATCTCCTACTTCCGTGACTTTCTCGGCCAAGAGTATGTTCTATAACAGTTTCCATTCTACCGAATATTCGACGACATGGCTGACCCATACTCTTAATTCCCTGCAGCTACAAGTCTATCGACCCTACCCACTGCCATGCATCAGCACACCCGCAAGAAGCGAGCGGTGCTGTTTCATTCACCGTGAAGGATAAGGAGGGCGACGAGGAGTCAACGGTCCCCGTTTCAGAGGTCGCCACCCGTTACCTGAAAAGGCTGACAGGGTCTGCTTCCGATTACCTTGGCAAGAAGGTCACTTCGGCCGTTATCACGGTCCCGACCAACTTCAATGACAAGCAGCGTGAGGCCCTGATTGCTGCTGCCAACGCTGCCGATATCGAGGTCCTTCAGCTTATTTCGGAGCCCACTGCTGCGGTTCTGGCTTATGATGCCCGTGAGCAAGGAGTTTCGGACAAGATCGTTGTGGTCGCCGATCTGGGCGGCACCAAGTCCGACGTAGCCGTTCTTGCCTCGCGCGGTGGCATGTACACCATCTTGGCAACGGCCCACGATTACGAGTTTGCCGGTGTCGCTCTCGACAAGGTACTCATGGACCACTTCGCCAAGGAATTTATGAAGCGCCACGCCGGTGTCGACCCGCGCTCCAACCCCAAGTCGCTCGCCAAGCTGCGTCTGGAGTCGGAGAGCACCAAGAAGTCTCTCAGCTTGGGTTCCAACGCCTCGTTCAGCGTCGAGTCGCTGGCTGAGGGCTTCGATTTCTCTTGCACGATCAACCGCCTGCGGTACGAGACTCTTGCCCGCTCCGTCTTTGAGGGTATCAACCGTCTTGTTGAGAGCGCCGTCAAGAAGGCCGGTCTTGACGTTCTCGACGTTGACGAGGTCATCCTTGCTGGTGGAAGTGCACACACACCGCGCATTGCTTCCAACCTGGGCAACATCTTCCCCGAGTCTACCAAAATCCTTGCCCCGAGCACCACCCCGACTGCCATCAACCCCAGTGAGCTGCAGGCCCGTGGTGCTGCGCTGCAGGCTAGCCTTATCCAGGAGTACGAGGCCGACGACATTGAGCAGAGCACGCACCCTGCCGTCACCACGGTCAAGCACATCACCAACGCCATCGGCATCGTCACGCTGGAGGGTGACGCCGAGAACTTCACACCTGTTGTCGCACCTGAGACGGCAGTGCCTGCTCGCCGCACCGTCAGGGTCGCCGCCCCCAAGGATGGCGGAGATGTCCTGATTCGTGTTGTCGAGGGTGGCACCCACATCAAGGTCACCCAGCCTGAGCCCAAGCCCCAGAAGGCCAAGGCCAATGGCGTCCAGGTTGAGGACGCCAAGGAGAGCGACGAGGACTCGGACGATTCCGACGAGGAGTCCGAGGAGGAGGAGGAGAAGCGCGAGAAGGTCTGGAAGATGGGTGACGTGCTTGCCGAGGCGGCTATCAGGGGCGTCAAGAAGGGTGGCCAGGTCGAAGTCACGATACAGGTCATGGCCGACCTTGGCGTCACTGTCACTGCGAGGGAAGTAGGCGCCCAGGGTGGTGTCAGGGGTACATTGTGATGATTGAAGTTATGATTATTCTAGACTTTTGCTGAGGTGTCCTGCTGAAGGAAAAAAAAAAATTAAGATTACAAAGTTATAAACTGGAGAGTTCCTTTTTTTCGCCTTGGGGGGAGCTTATAGATTTATGAACGCGATACACAGGCATATATGAGGCCGTAATGGACCTTTCGTCAAGCTACTTTTTTGCCTCTTTTTTGACTTTGACGGAAACGCCTTTGATTTAAACATGGGGCGTGATGGTTGATCTCGGTATCATGACAAAGTACTAGCGTGCGTGTCTGCGTGCTTTCGGATTTAACTTGATATCTATTTGCCTACCTTCTTGTTTACACGGGCACGCTGGAGCAGACTCTCTATCCAGTCCATCAAGATCGACCCTATAGCTCGCCGAATCCCGGGAGCGAATCACTAAATGCTGCGGTTTCAATGAGATGGAAACGTTCCTGCCTCCCATAAACCCAGTCCCAGGTCTGGGTCCCCTCGTTCCAGTAAACGTCTTCCTCGAGCGGGAATACGAGTGTGGCGTTGCGCTCAGGGATCCAGTGTTCTGCCAGGAGCTCGACGCTATAGTATGTATTTTTCAGGAGGGGCAGGTCGCCGAGTATCGGGACGCCGTCTTGCAAGTTGGTCATTCCTGTTTGTGGGCTGTTGGGTTAGGGCTTTTCGGGGGAAATCAGGCAAAGACAGCTAGGAAATATGGTCAAACAAAACAGGTAGGTAGGTGACTTGCCTATCAATGTACCGGCAGAGTGGCCCCAGTCCCCGATGGGATGACAGTAGACCTTGCCAGAAATGCCTTCTTCCTTCATTTGCTGCCGAGAGGTCCTTAGGATGTCGTTTCCGGTGCTCCCAATCTTCATGCTCTGTCTCACAATGTCCTGCATCCGGTTGGCTTTCCTCAGGCCCTCCCGCAGGCTAGCGGGGATGTCATGCTCCGTCTCGCCGGGCCTGAGAACGTATCCCAGGTGCTGCGTGTCCGTGTTCAACCCGAGCGCAGAGACGCCAAAGTCCACATGTAGCAAGTCTCCATAATTGATGGGAGTTTCCTTGTTGACTTTAAGCATCCCATCGTTGTCGTCGGATAAGAAGCCAAACCCCTCTTGGACGATGCTGACGTCGGGATGGAACCAGGTCGAGTAGCCCAGCGCCTGCGTCTTTTCGCGGAACCACCACTCAATGTCCGTCGTGGTCGTGACGCCGGGCTTGACGACCTCGGCGCTGAACCCCTCGTTGACGACAGCCCACGCCGTCTCCATGAGACGACGGTACCATGCAGTCCTGCTCTCGACCGTCGAAGCGATGTACTCGACGGCCAGCATGGGCACCGTGACGAAGCGTTCCGTCCACGCCGTGCCGTTACCGCCGCCCTCGGTCCCGTTCAGGTGCCGCCTGAACGTCTCGAGCTCGCCCGCATGCAGACCCGATGCGAAGGCAACCTCCTCTGCCGCGTTGATGGCGATCTTGGCTGGTTGGTGACGGTCCAATACCTCGCGCAGCTGGGAAAACAGCACCTCTGGCCGGTTTTCGATCCAGGTGTACGAGGTCCTTGCATCGCGGCCCTCGTGATGCGCCGTGGACGACGACAGGAACAGCTCCAGGGTCCTCCGGCGCGCGCTGAACTGCTCCTTGCGCTTGAGGGACCAAAACACCGTGTCCTCGGCGTACTCGCGCTGCGACACCAGCCAGGCGTCGACGCCGTGCTTGGCCAGCAGTCCGGGGATCAGCGCACGACGCTCAGCAGTCCAGGCGTCCACGAGGGCGGCCTGGTCGCGCAAGGACGGCAAGGGTTGGTAGGTTGGTTGTTGATTATGCTGTGGCGCTAGGGGTGGCCGAGTCTTGGCAGTTCCTGGCGCTTCTGTTGTTGTTGTTGTTGTTGCAGCGGCTGCAGTTGACGCCGCTAGCAGCAAAGTGAGGGCACGGCCTAGATGCGTAATCATGTTCGCAGCGTGCATTTTTTTTTCACGATTGGCGGAAAGCAGTGACCATGGCTAAGCGACATGATCGGGTAGTTCGTGTGAGTTAATTAATTACAGACCTTATCCGACTGAGTTGCGAGCTTGTAGGGGGAAACTGGGTCCGATCCGATCGGACATGTTTGCGAAGCGGATAATGGAATGAATGGAACCCCTAACCCGAAACATATTTTCCGATGCTTACATTGCTACTATACTAGTCCCCTACTTAGATAGGTAAATCTTTAATAAGATAGGTAGCCAAATAAGTGGATACGGAGTACGTAAGTAGGAAGGTAGGAAAGTAGGAAGGTAGGAAAGTAGGAAGGTAGGAAAGTAGGAAAGTAGGAAGGTAGGAAAGTAGGAAGGTAGGAAAGTAGGAAGGTAGGAAAGTAGCTAAACAAATAAGCGAAAATTTGGTTGTATTCTCCTCAGACTATGTATATCCAAATTGAATTCTTCAGCTCGTGACGCTGGCTTTCGTCTAACCACATATACAGTAAAATCCAACAGACTGACACAAAGGCCATGGGGAGATATAAAAGCGATTGCCAGTTTCCAGGATCGCCAAGAAAATATAGTCCAAAGAAAGGAAAAGGAAAAGAGCCTTCGGGCCCAGAAGTTACAAAATATATACTGTACAGAAAAGAAATCCCCCTTTGCTCTTCATGTTCTTTTTTTTTTCTTTTTTTCTTTTGTCCACTTTTCCAATCGTATAGCTAAAAACCTTGATGGCTCGTTATTCTTGTGATAGAAGCACTAGAGCCGTATTATGACGTGACCAGTTTACTGAGTCAACGTTAAATCCTTCACAAATTGCTTCTCCCCTTTATTTCCTGTGGTCTCCCCATGTGCACGCTACCGGGCGTGAGAGAGAGAAAGGTTTTTTGTTGTTTTCTGTCTGCTGGAGAAAACCACAGTTTAAATCCACGCCTTTCTTTTTGTGTGTGGATGAGGGGGATCTACTCCTTTCTGGTTTGGATGGGAGTTTTTCTACAAGGCAATACCGGGTCCCTCCTCGTCAAACTTCTTACCAGTAGGCAAGGGAGGTTCCAGACGACCGGCTGTCCACATGCGGATGCGCTTGCCGTAATAGTAGACAAACGGCAGACCCAAACATGAAACTGCAAGCGCGATGGAGTAGATTGAAAAGCTCTTGAAGAAGCCCAGGTCTTGTACCCAATCAACTGCCTTGAAGGACATGATGAAACCGATAATGAGACGGAAGGAGGCAACGTTGATGAGGACGGGTCTGATTTATTTTGGAATTTGTTAGTTGTATGTTTCATTTAGATATCAAATGAGAGAATGGAAAGAAGAAAAAAAAAACTTACCCAGCATAGTTTGGGTAACTCTCGACAAGATACACGGCAAACAGGGCGTTGGCAGTCAAGAAGCTGAAGCCGATAAAGAAAATACCGACCAGGACGATTATACCCGGGAGCTTGTTGATGTTTTGACCGGCGTATCCAAACACAATTGGACCAATGATACCACAGATCAAGGGGAAGATGAGCGAGATGAGATGGGCCTCGGGCTCACGACGACCACCGTTACGGCGAGCGTGCAGGTTGCTGATGCGATCGGCCACGTAGCCGCCAAAGAACCACACGAAGGGACTTGCGATGACGATGGGGATGACGGCGAAGCCTAGCGTCTCGAACTTCCAGCGCGCGGCGATGAGCAAACTGGACCCGACCTGGCCTGCGGCTCCCTGCATGGAGATGAAGATGGAGTTGACGATGATGACCCAGAAGACGTTGGGGAAGAGGGTCGAGCGGGCCGTGTCCCAGATGGAGGCCGATGCCAGGCGCCACTCGTAGCTGACGTTGAGGATGCCAAAGTCGGACTTGTTGGTGCGCGGACCGTAGACTGCCGGGTCGAGACGTGGACGGGTCTCGCCGGGACGCAACTCGTAGACCTCCTTACCGGCCAGCTCCTCGACGCTGCGGATCCAGCGGGTCTCGGGAACGAAGAGTACCAGCAGGATGAAGGCAAAGACTCCCACGGACGATGTGATCCAGTACAGGAAGCGCCAGCCCTGGTGGGCGACGATCATGGGCGAGCCGATACCCAGGCTGACGACGATGAGACCCTGGGATGCACCGATGAGCGAGATGGCCTTGTTGCGCTGGTGGATGAACATCATGTCCTGGACGATGAGCGGGATCAGAGCCTCAACGGCACCGGCACCCAGACCCTGAATGCAGCGGGCGGCAAGATGGCTGTACAGACCGGTCGAAGCACCAGCCCAGAAGCCGCCGCTGAAGGCACAGACGGCCGACAGGAGCAGCATGGGACGCCGGCCGACTGCGATGGACATGGGCACCATGATGTACGAGGCGATACCGTTGACGAGGAGTGGGATGGATGAGAGCAACGACACCTGGTCGATGGGCGGGCCGCCGAGACCTGCAAGCAACTTCACCGGGTTGAGGTTGACCTCACCTGGAGGCAGGATGGAGCCAATGTCGATCTGGCCCAGGATCATAGGGTTGATGCCGGCATACTCGAGCACAAACACGGGCACCAGGGCTCCAATGATGAACTCTGCGGATAACGCCAGCGCTCCAAAGAAGCACAGGGCCGCGATGGCCGTCCACTTCCTCCACTCGGGCAGGTTCAGGGGGTCCTTGGGGTCTGGCGTCGGCATCGGGATATATCTGATCTGCCCGTTGGTGGCGAAGAGCTGTGATGTACCGACGACATTATCCTCTTTTGGTTCGTTCCTCAACCTAATCTCTGTCAGGTTCTCCGTCGAGTCGGTCGGCATCGACGACATCCTATAGGGCCGACTTATGTTCTTGTTCGACCTTCCAACCTCGGTCGACTTTTCTGGAAAGAGCGGCATGCTGAGCAGTTTTCTTTTCCCTTCTCAGCGGCTGTCAAAGCCGTGATGTGGTGGGGTATGTGGCTTTCTAGTGTCGAGCCCTGCCGCCTCTCTTTTATTAAAGGGACCGCTGCTCGTGTTGTTGTTGGTCGACGTGATGGTGCTAGGCGACTAACAAAGCACACTAGGCTTCCTTGGCGACTCTGGTATTAATCTTGTTATTGGGGGGGCCTGTGCTAGGCCTTTCTCGTCGAGCTAACGGTCTCTGACTGGGCTGGCAGCCAAGATGTGATGCATGAATAGTAGTGGTGTGAAGTGAGAGAGCCAATACAAGATCGATACAACACAAGATTCTGAAAATGGGGGGACACTGCAAGTCTATATCTACGTCAGCAATCCAAACCAGGAAAGAGAACAGAACAAAAAAATGTGGTAAGCCTCCGGTAAGAGGTTTCATCAGAACAAGGTTTGCTTTGACGGACAGCTAGCACACGACACTAGACCCTAAGAGCCCAGTCCCTCGGGAGCCACAGTGCATTGCATTACACAAAGAGAAAAAAAAAGTAGGGACGGGGACTTGTTCCCCAGTCATACGGAGGCGATTCGTTGCCGAAAGCGAGTTAATCTTTCTCCTTCTCCTCTTGATACTATTTCCTTATTCGTCCTTCCTTGTTTGCTGGCAGCTTCTTTGTTTTTCGTTTCTTTCTTTCTTTCTTTTTTTCGTCTGATGTTATCAAGTTACTTGCATTCCCTGACCAGTCTGAGACTTTGTGCGAGCGCGGGAAGTGCACACACCCACACGAACACTGGACATCCATCTCCAGCCAAGCTCGACATGACCTCCCCTCAAAGCCAACAAAAGCCAAAACAAACATCAGCCGAATGTGAGAGATATTGTGTGATGGGGGACCGGGTGTGTTTGGGTGGCCACATCCAATCAAGCCCGAGAGAGGTTCCTCCGTCTGGCTTGGCCTCTTTTTTGTCTAACATCCAGTGGTGCAAAGGAACTTTGACTTGTCCTCTTTTTTTTTCCTTGTGTGGGACTGACACGCCCATGAGAGCCCCGGTAGTCTCACACGAGCATAGCAAGATAAGATAGAGTGCTATAGGAGACACATGGCAAGGAGTAGATCCCAGATCAAACCCTCATCCTGGCCGACGACCACAGATCCGGGGTAGCATGAAACATGGATAAACTAACAAACGTGAGCTCAATTCTTCAGCCAAGCAAGCATATCTTGACCACTGACTGATTAAATTGACTTTGTGTTTAGTTTTTGTCTCTTCTTCTTGACAATGCGATGTCACGACTGAGCTCTTAGAAAGGACAGCCATGACCCCCGGAGAGTATTCCAATTATGACTTTGCCGATCCCTGTCATCGGGAGCATTGCTATTTTCAGCGGCAACCCCGGATTGAGTTGTCTTTTTTTTTTTTTTTTTTTTTTTTTTTTTTTTTTTACGGGGACAGGGCAAAGATCTAACCTAGATTAGAATTTTCTGGCTAAAAGAAACACCGGTTTTCCGCAGCATCTTGGCCTACTTCTTTTTACGGTACAGCACCTTTTTTTGGGTACTCTTATTTTTTATTATTATTTTTTTTTTTTTGGAAAGCTTAGGGTCCAAGCGGTTTGGGGTAGAGCCGTCAAGCCGTGTTGACCTGGAGTCTGACGGTGCTAAACGTCAACTAAAAAGGCTGCTTTCTCCTGATGCTGCCAAGTCACGTAGTGTATGGATAAGGAGATCGACACCTTGTCTTTGCTCTGCGCAAGCCTGTTGGTACACTTTGGTGGCGTGACGCTGTGGCTTTTCTGTGGCGCTTGTTCATCCAACCTTGGTCAGCTTGTCCCTGGCAAAAGTAAATAAGTCATGGACAATGTGAACTGGTTGAAATACGATGGTACCGCAGTAAAGATCTACCTTGCCAAAAAAGTAAAAAGAAGAAAAGAAAAAGAAATGGTGGAACGTTGCCAAGTGGGCGATGTCCAACTGCCGAGACCAACGATTGAACATGGTGGGACGTTGCCAAGTACAGCTGAAGTCATGTAAAGAGGGCTTGCCTTGATTCTGTGCAAATGCAAGACTGGACGAATATTACGCATTTTTTTTTTTTTTGTGTTTACGATTCGATCGGCGGTTTTTTGCTGCCATTGAGAGGTATCTTGCGAGATGCTTCAGTTGACCAGCCAGGTATTGGGTAAAACTACTTTGTCCGCGCAGGCAGAACGTCGTACTCGGCTCAAAAGGTCGACATTGACTGCCCTCTATCGAACTTACATTACAGTTAGTGGCAGTGCAGTGATTATCTGCTCGTTTGCCACATGTAGGGTTTGAGGATTGCTCGGGGTATGCTGTCTCCGAAGAGGATAATGTCACTCAAGTACTGTAAGCGGTCTTTTTTTTTAGCCTAAAATATTACTACCTTGGCTCGGTAGACCTTACTGTTTTGACTCTCTGTACAGTACCAAAAAAAAAGGTAAAAAAAAAAAAAAAAAATTGGTGCACAGGTAATGTAAGGTAGCAAGGTAAGTACGTATCTTGTCAATCAATGTCAAACATGAGACTAGCAGCACGCATAACAGTTAACCTGGATAAGCTTAGTACGAGAAAAAAAAAAACCAGAGTAGGCATGATACGGCGAGCAATGCAGGAGCGGAGAATAAAGATAAAATAAAGAATAAAGAATACGCAGTGAGAAAAGATTCAAAACTTTGTTTTGAGAGAGAGAGAGAGGGACGAATCGCCGAGGTACTTGCTTCCATGAATCGCGTCATCCGAAACACTGACGGAAAAATTTACCCAATTCTCTTCTGCATATATGTTTTGTTTTTTCATTTTGGTTTAATTACCTACCCTTACTGTATGTATGTAGTTGGTCTAGCCAGCCCTTGCAGTGGGGATGGACTGCGGGGTGGGTAATCTACGCAAGGCTTGTTTGCACTCACGGTGTGGGATCGGCGTGTTTTCGTGTTTTTACTTCGTACTCTACAGTGCACTACCACGTAGATAGATAGCATCGCCGGCTACCATTGAGCAGGTTGTTTACTACGTAAGGTAGGTGCATACTTTGCAACAGTAGGAAATAATGCAAATAACAGAACTAAAAACTGACATGCATACCCAGACATACGAAGTAGTCATTTCCCGGAAAGCTCCGTCCATACGCGAGGCTAAGAACAAAGCATAATGTGTGGGCTTTTTTTTTTTTTTTTTTTTTTTTTTTAATGAAGGCTCCCCATGAAAACTCTCTCTCTCTGTGTTGACTTGTTGGGTGCAGGACCGTAGAGCTCATGAGTTATGTACGAATACAGTAATGATGGTATTTTATTTTCTTGGCAAGGGGTAATAAAGAGAATCTAGAGTTATTATTTCGCATACTGAACCCCGACCCCTAACAATCCCTGAGTCTGAAAATGGAAGGCTTTGACTTTTTTCTGTCCCTTAACGTTCAATCGACTCCACCTCTACAGTAAATATACATTTATCTAGTCCAGACTTGGATATCATCTATCTTATCCTTTCCAAACTCCTTTCCATTGCTTTTCACCGCGATAGTCTCCCCAACAACCCAAAACCACCCTCGAGTTGGCTGCTTCTTCCTCTCCATATCCGTCGTTTCAAGATGCAAGTGTTGTGTTTCCCCTTTTACTCTAGGCTGTGCTGCCGCTCAAAACTGTAAGAACCAATCGCATCTCCTTGTTATCCCCTTCTCAAAGTTGTCGCGGGCGATAAACCACCAAACCGGGTCTTGTCGATCCAGTTCCTGTTTTTTTTTTTTTTCAGATGGGATGGTGTGACAGGGTAAAAGCTCGGAAAAAAAACAAAAAAAAAAAAAAAGAAAAAAAAAAACAGACATGAACTGATAGTTGTTTTAGACGTTTATATGAGCTTAACATAATAAATAGATGCGGCCTAATCTCCATTTATTTTTTTCTTGAATCATATGCAGCAACAGTCACTTGACAGATTGTAAATCTTCCAAGTACCACAAAAGTGTTGCACGTCTCTGCATACATTTTGCCATTCTTTTCTGCAGCAATCTCTGTCTTGCCCTGACAGAAAATAAAACACCACCAAACAAAGCAATGTACATATGATGGGATGAAGGCCGTTTCAGAACAGTCGTCTCCAGCTCCGGTCTGCTTCCCGTCCAAGATTTACATCCCTTGGGCTAATTAAACAAAATAAAAATGAACGAGCGCACAAGATCTGAAGGCGCATGCTTGCATTTACCCATCCAATTGATAGGAGATAGTCGAAAAGGGCACAGCATCTTCTGCAAGTCGGTGTTCGGTTTATATATCCACCAAGACCTGCCGAGCTTGATGTTATTCAGAAGTTTCATTAAGATCACGCTTTTTTTTTCAGTCCTTTTTTGTCCTGCCACGGATTCGTATTCCTCTTCCCCTCCAATCCTCAAAATAGCTTCCACGTGTGCCCATATTGTCCCAAGATTACAAACTATGTTTTTTGCGAAACAACAGATCATTCCATGGGTAAATATACTTTTCTGTACTCGAGTTGTTAAAGCATCTCGTCTCGTATATTGCGCGCGTGTCAAACAGTGTTCATCTACTTCGGGCCTATGACATCAACATCCAAAAACAAACTTACTACGTAGGTATCTTGTCTAATTCTTTATTTTCTTCGGACTGACCACAACAGGACTGGAATTGATTTGGATTCTGATTTTCCTACCAAGGTAACCAACCCCAGAGTGCGATCCTTGGAAATGGTGGCGACCCCAACGCAATTAGGCTGAATTTGCTATCAGTCCATCAGTCTTTACTGTTCAAGGTTATCAGAAATCTTAATTCATTATCAGTGAGCTAAAATGCCTTCCTTTATTTCGAGGGTCATGTTATAAAGCCCAGCACGATTGGTTATTTGACATACAGTGAGGTGGGCATGCAAAGGTAAGCAAGTAGGCAGGTGAGTAGGCAGGTGAGTAGGCAGGTGAGTAGGCAGGTGAGTAGGCAGGTGAGTAGGCAGGTGAGTAGGTAGGTAGATAGGTATGAAAGTACCCAAGTATGTACGAAGTAAATAGGTTGGGAAAATTCTAGCTTCCCAGTGTAAGAACTTCGAATGAACCACCAAATGACTTAGTAGCATCATCGAACTATAGCATGCGAGGGCACAGTCTGAAAAACATGTTTGTAATTTAGGCATCAGTCCGAGGGTCTTTCCCCATCGATAGCTATCGCGATTATGGTATCTTAACTAAAAAAAAAAAAAAAAAAGGTGATCAAGATAACAGTAAAGACTCAAAAAGCTCAAATAGTAACTGATGAAAATGAACAAAAATGACAAGCGCTATCTTGCAATGGCGTCATTTGACAAATGCTCTCATTCGATAACAAAAGAAAGGTGGATATCATGGTCTGATCAGAGTCAAACGTGTAAAGGGAGGGATAGTTCCTGAAATGATCAACCCCGTTCGTTTCCCGAATAAAGACTGAACTTCTCATCATCTCAGTCAGATCGAGCAAATCCAGCGGTATGGTTAGTGGGCGTGATTGTGAAATTACACACTGGGGTTCCCAGTCTGCGTGTCCGGCTTCATCATGGCGTGCCAATATTGCCTGTTTCTCTTAGGTATTAGGTCGGGATGATGCATAGCCGAGGTTGAGGAGACCGAAAGGGTTTCAAGGTCTCACTCAATCGTATTACGCTTCCCGACTTCCCGTATCTGTTGATGAGCAGTACTCATCGCCAGAATCAAGTTGCGAGCCTTCGTTCTGGAGTCCCAGCGAGGTAGCCATAGGGGATAACGGGCTGCTGTTGGACGTCGACGGCCACTCGGGCAGAGGTATCGGGCCGTGCCGCAAGCCGGTATTGTTCTCCATGGTCTTCTGGAGGATCTCTACGCGAAGGGCCCACCTTGCGCGAGCCCGTTGCCTCCTTTCAACGAACACGCAGAGAAGCGCATCGTCCTCGGCTGCGAACGCGGCTTCAAGGTCCTCTATTTCTTCATCCCGTTGATTCAGTAGGTTTTCCATCTCCTTCCTTTGGCGATCTTGCAGGTCCTCCATGTTCTTCGCCTGGCGGTCGCGCAGAACGTTTATTCGTGCCTGGTGAAGGCGCTCGAGGTCGTCACGCATATTATACTGCTGCCCAAGCTCACGTAAATCCCGCTCTGTTACAACTCGCGTCGGCATGCTTGAGTTATTTGGCGAGGTGGGTCTGTTGCCCACGCTTTCATTATTGGTCGTTGAGGGATTAGTATTGGGATTGACGCTCCTGCCCAGTCCGTCACAATATGCCTCCATGTGCCTCAGCCTTATCTTGACGCTTCGAGCACGTTGTTCCAGTGTGGCGCGCAAGTCCATTTCGGCTGCGATCTGACGGTCCTCGAGGTGCTGCGTGGTCTTAGCGTGCCGCTCCCTCATCTTCTCTACCTGGTCTGAGAATCGTTCCATCATGGCGACACGCTCTTCACTGTGCCTCGACCATAGTGACGATTTCGCCTCGTTCTCGTACTTAACGATCCGTTCCTTCTCTGCCGCCAGGGTCTCGGCCAGCTGTGCGAACTCGGTGCTTGCGGCTGTTCGTTCCAGTGCCACCAGGCGATCGGCCTCGGCGGCAAGGGCTGCTTGCTCCTGTGCCTCCTTCTCAGCTTCGAGTTCCTCCATTCGAGCCTCCTCCTCTAACCGTCTACGTTCCAGCTCTTCCTCGCCATTGCAGTAGTTGGGACAACCGACAGCGCTGTCCCATACAGCTCCGCAGATATAGCAAAATTGGGCTTTGCACCGGCAAGTCATGTGAGTACAGCCTTGCGAAAGTTCGACCAGTGTACGGCACTTATAACAGCGCCTCCATCCAGACTTCTCGCCCATCTTCAACACTTCATCGAGCTCAAAGTCGGCTGGACAGTCTTGTCCCAATGGATGGGCGTCTCGTTTGCACATGACGCAAACTCGGGACCGGCAATGCTTGCAGGTAACGTCGAATGGGTGTTTTGGATCGATCTTGGCCCGCGGCTTGATGAATTCGCCGCAAGCCGCATTCGGACAAAAGATTCGCGCCTCCCATGGTGTCGAAAATTGCAAGACAGCCTTGAGAAACGTCTGCTGCTCCTCATTGTCAAGTACAGCCTTGACGACATGTCCAGGTATCGGCTGAGTACAGCAACGTGGCGGCATCTTTGATTCGTCAGTTACAGACTGATTAACCATGATCTTGAGACAAGAACTGCAGTAGGTATGACCGCATGGCAATGTCTGGAGTGACTGAATCTTTTTGAAATCATCCCGACAACATATACAGGAGCTTTGTAGTGTTTAGTCAGCGATAATTTGTTCACATACGGGGAGCCATATCATAGAAAGTTCGGCAAAGGTAGGCGGTAGGCTATGGTCAAAACTTACATTGGCAAAGGTGACACGGCTGATCTCCGCCATCGCACCTTTGTTTTCAACGTACGTTTGATACTGATGAGACTCTTCCTGCTGCTGATGCTAAACAAACTGGGCGCTGGGTCCGGAACCACATGCGATTCCTTGACAAATTTGGGCTGCTTGAGGTTCGGGTCTACATGCGCGAGATATTTCTCGTATTGCGAAAAGCTCAAATTCCTTGATCTTTTCTTTGAGAGCTGAGGACCCTGCGGGTTGGAATTTGGTAAAACTGGCGTGGCGCTTACAGTCGAACCTGCGACTATTGAAAGACGACGTGGTGATGATGGGATATCGGTAACGGATATCCCTAAAGAGTCGTCCAAATCGCGTGTCGCACGCCTGGAAATGTCGACACCGTGATCGGCGGGTTGGTTTTCTGACGGCTCATGTGGTACTGAGAGGCGGGGAGATTGCGATTGTACTGTCGAAATTCCTAAAGCTGCAGCCTTTGCTGCCAAGGCCCTGTCTATCCCGGCCTCCGTAGAGCTACCCGAAGCCGAAAAGACTCGAGAGAAATACCTTGCCTCTGATAGTTCGGGAATGCGGCGGACGACGACTTCGGTAGAGCACATTTCCAGGTCTGCTGCCGAGGGCACGGTGGCAGACGTAATGACAAGGGAAACCATCGTGATAGTGAAATTTAGAGGAGCGGATTGGAGGGGAGCTGAGGAGGATGGAGCGGGGAAAAGTGCGCAAGCAAGGGTGCTTGCTGACGGTTCGCCTCACTCAATGTCGTATCGTCGCCAGTGATGCCAGTCGTGATTGAACCATGATAGCCGCGGAGAGGCCGGCTTTTCGGCAGACTGGTGAGATTCACTTGATTGAGAACGTTTGTTTGTTTTGACCTGGAGCCTTGTCGATACTTAGAAATTTCCGGGGTATCCTCAAGTTTTGTTCCTCGGTTCCGTGTTGTTATTGTAGTAGCAGTAGTTGTTGTTGTTGAATGATGACGTGCAATTCTGTGCCGGAGGCGGGCAGATGAATTGGCAGCCAAAGAAACAGGGAGTAGCAGCTTGAGGGCGGGCAGGCAAGGCAGGCAACTCCGCATTCACCGTTTCATCAACTGCTCGTCAATCGGGCCCGTCTCTAATCAAATACCGAGCTTTCAAATGTCGTACGGCAGGTCGTCCAACACAGCCTTCTTACAAAAGATATGCAAGATATCTTCGTCGGACTCTGTCGATTTCTGCAAGGCGTCGCGTGGGGAAGGTGATTTTGTGGTCAAAGTTGGGACGACAGAAATCCGTTATGGCAGAAAAAAAAAGGAGGGTCATAAATCTAATCTTGGGGCGCAGTGCAGGCGCAGAAGAAAAAAAAAGAAGAAATAAAAGAAAAAAAAAGTAAAGTACAGTGCAGAGGCCCAGACCAGAACCCAAGACTTTGGGGTACAGTTCGGGTTTGCTAAGGTAAGGCAAAGAAGTCCCTAGCAAGCTACCTAAGGTAGGTTCCTAAGCTAACCTAGGTATGTAAGGTAGGTACGTACCTTCCTAGGTACCTGTGAGCAAGACACCCGACCGCAGCCTTAATCAGACAAGGATAAGGTACCTCAGGATGAAGGAGGGTGGCTGCATGAAATGTGAATGGAGAGAGTACTTACTCAACGGGCTGCAAAAAAACCCGCGCGGCATTTCCAACGGGTTTCTGGAGGCACTTGCTGCGCCATGATAATTTTTGATTACCATTACCAGTTTACTAACGATTTGTTTTTTTTTTTCCGCCTTGTCTGTTCTTTCAGCCCCATTTCGAGTTACTTTTACCCTCGAGGCTATGCCTAGGTATTTATTTACTTAACCACCTTACGTTGAAATATAAACATAGCAACCAACACTTGAGAATTTGGGATGCAAAACTCGCCATATGTATCCGCCTGCCTATACTACGTAATAAGGCAACGGACTACCTACCAAAAACAGATCCTGCATACAAGTATCGAGTTCAGGCCAACCCACAAATGGGGTCGGAAACCTGGGACATGGGACTGACCCACTGGAGCGCTAAGGATATGGGAGGTGTCCCTCAATTTAAAATCCCATCCCTGGCAAGCCCTGGCACCCTCATCCGTTTGCTCTCTTTGAACGTCATACCGGTAAGATAACGAAATCAATCACACTGATCAGTCAATAATAATCAAACAAATCACCAACTAACAAGAACAAACAATTAAACAAATCAGTCAGCAAAGAGACAATGGTACCCTCCAAGCACCATCTCTCTCAAGCTCAATCAATGATGGCCTGCCCTAACTGACCTACCTACCTTGCTTTGGCAAGGGTCACCGATAGTCCCATCTTCTCAATGTCACGGCATATGACCCCATGTTCCACCACCAGACATCCGGGGCAATCACAAAGCCATCGCAGATGACCAATCTGCATTAGGCCCATTGCAGGGATTAGGGGCGCCCCACGTTTGATGTGGGGTGGTGGGCTCTGTTGGTTATGGTCCCATAGCCGCTGACTTGTTTGCTTGCTTGTCCCACTCGTTGGCTACCTTTTTGACACCAGCCAAACAAACGTTGATTACAGGATATTGATTACTATACTATGCCTCATGGTGGACACCCCTCAAAGCCCGACATTGCCGACAATGGCAATTCTTCTTCAACCTGCCCTTAGTTTAAGAGTTTGCCAGATAAGGTGTGGACTACGGGGTCTTCAATGACTACTACCTACCTTTTCCTAGATAAGTAAGTGTCTAACGGAGATAAGCATAGGAGAATATGTCCCGGCTTCGGAATGCCTTCTTCTGTAGGCTTCCGTCTCGTATTCTCAAGGTAACGATATGAGCAACAGATACAACAAAAAATGCTTTACCTTGGGTTCCTGACCACCTGCTTTTGTTTCCTTTGTATTTTACCTAAATCATAAGTTTCTTCTCATAGCTTGTCGTAGCCCAAGAGCCGGCCTAGTGGCGACGGACGCTAATGAATCTTAACCTCGTTCCGAAGAGTTTAGACCATCTCACTAACCAGATTCCATTTCGGCCTGGCCCTAGTCTTTTTATGCATCCCCAAAGTATAGCAGCCGAAGCGGCGGTTTGTACCTATTTCTGACAGACGTCTCACCGCCACACGTCTGACCATTTCCCGCACTTCTCCACACGCAAACATCCCCGTAAAACAAAGACGCACAATGTGACAAAAGCATTGTACAGACCCGAGAAAGGCTACACCGCACCAAGATGATCATCCTACAATGGGCTGGATGGGAGATCAATATGTGCGACCTAATAATGATTTTCCCTACCCATATTTATCGGTACTTGTGACCCAAGTCACGCAATGCCGCCCATGTACTACTGCTCACACCGAAAGGAAACAATGTATGGTTCTCTTTAATAAAAAAGGGCACTGCTTCTACCAAAACAGGCCATTGATTCGTTGAACAATAAATGCTTGCTGCGCCTCTATGTCCCCTTGATGATCTTCAACAGAAGTGAGCGGCCAACCCGGAAAGCAAAAGAAAAGTAAAAGTAAAAGAATGTTCACACCCATGAACATCAATCACCCTGCTGTCAAAGCCAAATAACATTTAGCTCTCTGTATGATGTGTACTCCGTACACTTTATCCCCTCCCTCCCTCCTCCGAAATTTGCTGTTATCCGTTGCCAGGTCTACAAACAGTACAAGAGATGAGACCAGACAAAAAGAAAATAAAGTCAATCTACCTAAGCCCTTACATAAAAACTCTTGAATTTTCCCCCCTTTGTGCTAGCACTAGTTTGTCAACTGCAAAACATCGGACATGACCGACAAGATTGGTTTTCATGTCATCCCAGATGAAAATTCACGCCACTTACCGAAAGGCAAGTCGGCTTGGCCACTAAAAGAGTGACAGGGCTGACAGAGGGTAATACCCTTACCGGTAGTTGCATTGTACATCGAGATCGGCTGCCAAGCGAAGCACAATCCGATCGGTTCCAAAGATGGCTATGCATACCTATCCCTAGACCAGGCGTGAGTAAACCATAAAACTTTTTTTTTCTAATTGCATTGTCAATTGAATAGCCCGCTATACGAGGTCAAAGAAGAGAAATGAAATAGTTTACGGTTTGTTAAGCAAGATTGAGTTATCTGAAAAGCTTGACGCGGTCGCATAAATTTTCATCCTGCCTCGAGCACTAACATACCTAGGTACCTAGGTAGGTACGAAAGTTACAGGCCCAAAGTACGACACCCTGACACAGTATAAATAAAGACATACCTATCTGAATACTACCCAGTAAGGCTGCGGACTATAGCCCCCAAAACTTTTTGAATTTGTCAACTCGTGTAACTTTAACTTATATACTACGTAAAGGCCTTACTTTGCTAGACCTTTATCATATCCAGGAGTTCCAAACAATATTAAGTAATTACTAAATATATTTGTTAACAGTCAGTTACAACGTTTGCTTCCTGTCAAATTGAGCTCAAGTTTGTTAAAAAAAAAAAAAAAAAAAAAGGCTCGGCACCTCAATCTTTGGGTTTATTATTAATAAGTTTAAGCGTTGTTATAGAGGAAACACCACCGGTCTCCCGAACTGCAAATGCCGATATTAGACATTACGTTCACTATAGAGGTGGCATGCCTTGACCGGTTGTGTTAAAGGAAAAAATGCGCAATCCGATACTATTCCCACGGAAGGGGGCTTGAAGACCAATTTGCCCCACGGCAACTAACACATTAAGGCAGAGTAGGCCACCGCCGGCAAACGGTTCATGGTGGCGTTGAAAACGCAATTTACAGTCCCTTCGGCAAATGCCCGATCGTGCGCATCGTCCAACATACCCCGTACCTCGTACGATATGGTGAGTTTTTTTTTCTTTTTTTTTTTTCGGGATTTGTTGCCTAACAAGTTAAAAAAAGCAAGATGCACATTAATTTCTGTTTGTAAGCGCATCTGGTGACGCCATTCCGTTCCACGCTTGGTGTTCACGGATGCTGTAGGGTCCTGGTACGGGTGCTAGATGCCGGTGGCGTGGTGCTTTCAGGGGCTATCTTGGGTCGTGCTCACATACGCAAGGTTAACAAAGAAGCGCGCTATCGCAGCAAGATGCACCAAAAAAAGCCTGAATTGCAGGGACAGACCTCCAACTTGAAACGCTGGCGGCTACAGTCAAGCTTCTAGAAATGCCGCCCAAGGGAAAGGAAGAAAAGCTTGCTATCATCTCATATCTTCCAAAGTTGGCCTAGGTTCCACGAGCATGGCTAGACGTATGCGGTGCTTCCCGCCCCTTGATCCTCGCTTATGCTTTATCTCCTACCCCTATTTTCCTCAACGAACCACCAGATCGCTGGTCGGCAGATCGTTTCCCCAACGTTGCGGACAACGCAGTAGAAGGTTTCCGCATCGTTCCATGACCCTCCCACATCGATAGTGGCTTGCATGCTTTCCGCAATTTTGCTCGCCGCTAGGTGGCCAATACCATGACCCCTGCCCCTAGCTAGATTATATCCGCCGCTTGTCACGTATCCCATCAGGTCTTTGGCAAAGACCTGGGGATACTGTTTTACGGGAGATGCCCCCATCCCAGCAGCAGTCTCGCAATCTGTGTTTCTGAATAGGCTTTCCGCCAAGATTTCCTTGCGCTCAGTAAAAGTTGATGATTGTGGGAACCGTCGGTCCGAGCTTGACTTTTGCGTGCGTTTGTTTCCCACACTACCAATTGTAACTTTGAAGCGCTCAAGCCATGAGATTCTGAGCTCTTCTTGTTCCTTCAAGCTTGGGGGGAGATAGACTCGGGCACGGGGATTGGGGACGCCTCCTTCAAACATGCTGATATGAACAGTGGAGATTCCGAGCACGGGAATTGAAGGCCTTTTTGCAGGGTCAACGCCGGCCCGAAAAAAGTCTCTGAAAAGGGCCGAAGAAACAGATATTGCAAAAGGTCTCGGGACATCTGGCGAAACAAGACGCACCGGTGAATTATCCTTCACCTCTTTGTCCTCCTTCGACTTGTGTGGCAATTTGGACCGAGGCGAGGTTGAGCCATGCAGAAGATGCTCCCAATCGCATGCAAAAGGATTTCCATGCTCACCTTTGCCATCATGTCCAAGGTTCAGGGTTGCCCAGTTTGTTCGTTTGCCTTTCGGACGTGACTCCCATTCTTTTTGGAGACGATCACGCTCCCTGAGCTCCCACAGGGTTCCGTGGACCGTGTGTGGAAAATCAACGGGAAAGAACTTGACCGCTTGCTCTGTGTGTATACGATGCATCTCCTCCACGCATGCTATTTCAATCTCGCCGCCGAAATGCCCTTTTTGGCTGAACAGACGGAGCCATAGCGGTTTGACCAGCTCACGTTGGCAGACGATGGTCCATTTGCCTTCGATTCCGCGTGAATGTGATGCAGAGCACAGAAGTAGTATAGGTATTGAAGAGCCACTCTGATCTGATCCCTTTGCCTCGTCCGTGCTGGCCTTGACTGCTGCAACTTGCTTTTTCTGTATCACTTGCAAAGCGCCGCCTCTTATAGTTCGATCCAAAAGTGCCAATGGTTGAGGATTTTTCTCGGTTGCCCACTCCTCTTGCGCTTCAAGAAGCTGCTCAGCGTCGTCTTTATCATTGCAATCTGCCGTAGGGACATCTTCTCTGCCGTACTTGTCAGGATATCTGATCATCAGTCCCATGACAACGGCGTGTCCAAGCATAGAGGGCTGTGTCTGTGCTATTGCGCGGAATAGCCGCCAATGAGTCGGGTTGCGTGCATCTTGATTGCTTGGGAAGTGCGGTGGCATAAGTATATCAGTCAGGCGCTGTCCAGAGCCAGGGCCAAGCAGTTCTATACATCCAAGCTTGCCGGAAAGATCTCGTATGGTCACCTGGTTGCTTGTGTCGCCAAGATGATCTGCTGCAGTCGTCAGAGCATGAATGACCAACTGGACGGTATCCGGTTCGACCTCGATTAGTACTTGACGCTCTGTTGAAACCTCATCTAGCATGTCTAGGGATTGGCCAGATGGGTTCCAGATAACTCGAGCAGGCGTAATATCTCCAGTCTTGCCAGATTCTGCGAAGCGGATTATACCAGTCCACACACGGCATCCACGTATCCAATCAGATGAGGCACCCGGGTAGTTTATTCCCACCACCTCCAACACCGCTTTGACGTCGTATATAGGACCTGAGGCTTGAATGAAGCCCCTGTGGCTCGCATCATGCATGAACGCGGACGCATTGTAGGCTCTATGGATTTTGCGGACAGTTTTGGTATTCATATTGATAGGTGTCGGCTTGCTGAAGAATGGGTTATCGATAGTTGACATCTTGGCTCGTTTCGCATGCCAGAGATGTGTGGGCAGTTGTTCATCCCTCTTTGGCACGTTTTTCCGCCGAGAAGGCAGAGCACATGTTTGTGTTTGTGGGTTGTCCGTATCGCTGCCCATCTCTACGTCATCATCCCCTTTTTCGTTCTCAGCAATGTCAGAGTTATATGCGGTGGGCTGTTTGACCTTGGCCAGGTTCTTATTAAGCTTTTTGGTTTTGGCAAGTGCTTTTCCAAGCTTTTCAGATAGTTCCGATGGTTGCTTCGGATCTCTGAGCTCTGATAGCATGTTATTTAGTTTCTTAGTTTTCGTCATGGCATCCTCGAGATTCTTGGCCTCTTGGGCAGCCAGGAGTGTCTGGTCTGCTGCGTTCCGTATACCATCCAAGTCTAATTGAACCTGGAGTCGACCAACTAGTTGCCGAGTCTTGTCCAGAGCGTTTGACAAGTGCTCAAACTGGGCTTTGAGACAGCGTGACTCCCCAGCAGTTTTGCTGTTCGTCTTAATCTCGGCCAACTGCACAGTGTTGGCACGGAGATGAAGCTCTTCACGGATTACCTCGGTCTGCTTGAGCGTCTTCCTGAGTGAACGCCTCGCCTTTTCCACCTTATTAAGTGCCCTTTCAACCGTATCCCTTGGCTTCTTCTTACCCTTTGCCGGGGTATTGTCTGACGCCATCTCAACCCGGGCGCGGGCGCGCAGTCGACCTGGCACCCTTTTAGGGTTGTGACTGGCAGTGCGCCGCCGCATATCCCGGGGGACCTGCTGAAAGGCACGCTTGGTTCCCGAGGCCTTGCTCTTACGCATGGCTTTCTCGAGACCGCCAATGCTGGACTGGAGAGCCTCCAGGAAGATTGGCAGGTTCACGTCGCCATCCCCAGTGACGGCATCGGAAGCGGATGCATGAACGGGAATGTTACGATCGGCGCGAGCCTTGGCCCGCTTGTTGGGCCTCCCGGGGCCGGCGTTGTCATCCTGAGGTCCTGCCTGCCGCTTTTTGGGCTGGGCATCGCCCGAGGGCACCTTCTTTGCCGGCCCTTGCATCTCAGATAATGCTATGGTAGGGTCAGTATGGTTTTGAGGGTCATTGGAAATTATGACTTGACAATCACAAAACCAGCCTCAAATTTGATCATTGTGTCGCGCGTGCAACAAATAATTTCAGTAAATAAATTGTAAACGGAATAACAAATCACAAAGCCAGACGCAATTTGCTCAGCACATCAACGGGTCCATGGAAGTGGGGCCTAATCTTTAGAGGATATCATTGGTTGCGAGGAGCTTGGATGTTGGATGGAGCTCCGTCCAAGCTTTAGTCCAGGTACGGTACAGTACCTAGGTACAGGTACGGAGGGAGCTTGCAAGGCGGCTTGGTAATCACTAACTTTAAGCAGCGAAGAAACCAAATTCAATCAATAATACCTGAGTGTCGCCAACAGATCTTGGGAACTGCATCTTTGTATACCTCACCTGGCTATGGTAGTAGCTGAAGGTTCCATATCAATTCTATCTTCTCAAGCAAAACATTCACCTTTCTGTTTGTGGATTTCCGGAGTTATCTTGTCTCCAACGACAGATAGGCTTTTTATCCAGGAGCGAGTGTTACCGTACCGCCGTACCTACCGTGGTAAGTAGATTGATTCGGTGGGGTCAGAGCTCCTTTGCCTTGGCAGACTTGCGATTTCAGTAGTGTCTTCTCGTCGGGGGGTTCGTGTCGTTTTGAGTGGTTGGTTCTCAAAGTGAGGCTACGTGACCATCACAAAAGCTGAGAAAAATCACCTGGAAGGCGTGCTTGCTTGCTTGCTTGCTTTTAGTCCTTTGAAAAATTTTCACATCATCTTTGAAGACAGCCAGCTATTTAGGTCACACAAATCGTCTCAATACAATTGTTGAGGTTATATCCAACACTCTTCTCCTGGTAAACCAAAGTACGCGCCACTGTCGTCATTGGCCAAGCAGGACGAATTTGACTGCGATCGACACTCGGCATTTATTTTAGTGCCCTTAAAAGACCACCAGCTTGCCGGAAATATCGTCACGGCATAGGTACGGCATACCTGTCTGGCATCGCCATAGGAGAGGGAAAAAAAAAAAAAAAAAAAAAGGCGCGTGCGTGGCTCACGGTCGCACACATTTTGCTGTCCGTTGCGACCCGGCCAATCCGACTCAATTGCGGCTGCCGCGTGTACAAGGTTTGATCTGTAATGGTCAGCAGCCACACCCAGCAAAACACCCGGACACGCCTGAGCAATTGAAGCGCCATTGAGACAGCTGAGAGCGGCTTATCAGCCAGCAGGCGCGGCTCCGTAACGTTTCCTGCGCTCACTCAACACTTTTTATTTTATTTTTTTTATCAATTAACCAGCCCTCAGGCTGTTTATCACAAGAGCAGACAACGGTGCTTGAAAATTAAATCCCTCCCCCTTGTCTGGAGGATTTCTTTTGATTTTGTTGCACTGGAAATGAAGACGAAACAGCAACAAAGTCTGGATTTACTGCCATGACTTCCTTCAGTAAGCCAAATCCAATCTCGTTCTTTTGGTATCTCAGTGTCTGTTTTCTTTTCCTACTAGCACTTACTACTACCTTACCTATCCATCACCCATTTAATCTCTCACACTTCCATTTCTACGTTTACTACTCGATTGCTTGATTCGTCTCGTTGTCCATCTCCACTGTGTCCTCAAAGACTCGAGGTACCAAACCCAGGCACCTAAAACATCTCTTCTTTATCCTTTGGATCCGTCACGGTGCGCGGGCATGACAGCAACAATTCCATGTTTCAAGACGGTTAGAATCGCCGCAGAACAGGGAATGCCCAACCCGGGTCTGCATCCTCGCGCGCCAAGAAGCGCCAGCAGCAGTCATCATGTGCTTTGATATTCTGTCTACTTTCTGCATCTGCATCTGGTGATAGTTGCAGTGGCCCTTATCCTTACCGGAGAAAGTCCGAGACAAAGCGCTATCCGCTGCCTTCCTCGGCCTCGTCGCCCTCAACTTCTTGTTTCCCCATCAAGCCCATCTGCCGCCGCAGTTGGGCAATCATGAAGTCCACCACCAGACTGAGTGCTGACAAAATGCTACATTTTCTGCCTGCAGTAAACAAGGCGAAAAAGGTATGTTGGGCCTTTTTTTTTGTCGAGTACTCAAACGATCATAGATTGACTAACTTGAATGTAGCCAAAATTTGAGGTTCATCTGAGGGTATGTACACGATGGAGGAAACAAAGCTCAACGTGTGCTTTGATTTTAAGGGCGGCAGCAGTCAATATTCACTGCCTGTTATCTATCATCCACACTTTGAGCTGTCTTGAATTGGCTTGCGCGACTTGCTGACTTGAGTTCCCTTGCCAGATATATGACCTCAATAACGTACCGCTAGTAAATGGAGTGTCGCAGATCAAATGGCATCTGCCACACTCAATACACGGCGAACACCGTGGGAGGACGGGCAAGTGTCCCATTTCAAACCACAAGGTTGAGTATGGTTACGGCAAGGTTGTGCCTGTACGCATCCATATCGACCGTAACAACAACCTCGAGGAGTGCCCCATCGAGTTTGAGGTCTTGCAAGAATTCAACGAGGCCGATGAGAGAATAGTCCTTGGAAAAGTTACTCTAAACCTCGCTGAATATGTCGAAGAGAGTGAGGCCATCCTCCGGGATAGGCAAGATCCGAACCCTGGGACCGTTAGCACTGGGCTTGGGGGTATCCCTGCCACCGTAGCTGCCACAGCCTCTGCTGCCACGGCGGCCGTGGCAGACCAGTTGCACCACCAGGCAGGAAAGCTCAATCTGGGCCACTCGCGGCATAGGAGCTCCATGAGCAACGACCGGCCGCCGCCGAGTCCAGGAAGCAAAGCCAGCAGCGCCGGCAACAGTACGCATCAGGAGGTCGAGGCTGCGTCGGATGTGCGGGAAGGCATCGTTCGGCGGCATCTGATGCAGGAAAGCAAAATAAACAGTACCCTCAAAGTGGGTATTTTGATGATACAAATTGATGGCGACCGAAACTTTGTTGCACCGCCGCTAAAGACGGCACCTGTCTTTGGCGGTATTGCAGGTCTCGGTTTGACGGGCGAGCAAGGAGACCAAGACGAGTTGTCAGTTGGGCGTGAGTATTCCCGGGCCCATCATTCCTTTTGCTATCGCTGGATAAGGTCGATGCTGATGAACTCCTCCAGGCGCACCTGCTATATCAAAGTCACGCGACGCCTCCGAGATGCACGACATGTACCGCACTTCTCTCGCAGCGGCCATAGTAGCTCCCCCATCAGAAGGTGAGCTGACTGCTGATGCCTGTATCGAAGACATATTTGGTGGTGGCTCAGGCTTCACCGATATGGATGGCGAGGGCGGTAGCCGGTCGACCGATAGCGGAGGCCGTTCCGGGATGGGCAGGAGTAACAGCAATGCATCTGCCCACAAGTATCACCACCGACGCCAGCGGTCTCAGCGCTCGGCGCACTTCTCGGCGGCAAGTTCCCTTGCCCCTCCGTCGATCTTGGGTCGTGACGACAGCGGTAATGGCAGCCCGTCGTCAGATAACGACGGGAGCAGCAGTGCGGGAGGAGTTGGCGGTGGCACATTACGGCCAAAAGACGTCAAGGCCTTCTTCGTCGGCGGCCATCGGAGGCAGCGCAGTGGGGCCAGTGAACGCAGCAGCCGGACGATGCTGATGGCTGGTTCTGGCGGACGCAGCAGATCACGCGGGGCGTCTGGACAAGAAGGAGAATCGGACCACTATGGTAGAAGACATAGAGGCGAAAAATCACACCATAGCAGTCGTAGCAGGGACGGATCGCACTCGAGGGCGCCCAGCCTGGCGAGCTTTGCCACAGGGGCAAGCAGCAGCGACAGTGACGGATTCAGACGAACTCGAGAGGTTGACGAGTTTGAGATGCGGGACGATCTGATTTCGTGGAGGTTGCCTGGGAAGGTAGCGTGAGAGCGGTCACAACACTGTCGCTGTTATGTTAGTATTTGTCTTTTTGTTTTTGCGATATGAGGTAGCTTCTAGCGCATGGCGCCGGTTTTGGGGTTTTCACTTGTTTGAATTTTCGAGCAGTAATCCTGCTATATTTCATCTGGTCTGGAGCGTTTATGGTTATAGGTAGATGCGGGCAACCGGAAAACCAACTTATCACAATCACATAGGCGGTTTGTGTGAGCATGTGAAAGTAGATAGGTAAGGTATATATTATGTCGCCACCTTGCTAGGTACTGGTTTACCTAACCATGTACCGGTCTTTGGTAGGTATTTACTTGGCCATTTTTCCACCGTACCTCAATATGCACTGAAATCCTATCTTATCTGTGACGAGGTTCTTCGCCAACTTAAACAGTTTAAAAGTAGAGAATTTGAGAGCATTAAACACTATGCAACAAACGGTGAAGTTTTGAGATTGTATAGCGTAAGATTGAAAGATAGGCTCAATTCAGTTCGTGTGATTGAGAATATTTTTTTATGCAAATACTAACCCTTACTTGCAACATCAAGCTTGATATATTGTATTGAATCCAAAGTCAAAGTCAAAGATTCCCAATTGTTAATTGTGCGCACTGAAAACGGTTTTTTTTCAATTGAAGATTTATCAAAACATCACGAGTGCTATATTAACCTGGTTCTTCCAGCGTCTTGCACATGTCCTGGCCAGCCGTGTTGACTTGGTAACCACTTCCTACTTCGTAAATAGATAGCGCAACAGTTTCTAATCCGGCAGGAATTGAAAAGCCGAGGTCAACACGGAGCTTGGCTGGGGTAAAGGAGGAGTAAGTCAAAGAGCCAGCCCGTACCCCACCTCGCGGCTGCTGTAGGCTTTATTATGTCGCAAGCACAGACCATGGCTTCCCCAGGGTTTTGACAAGGCCCCTGGTCCTCGGTCTTAATCTACAGGGAAGGAAGCATTAAAACCATACTGCACGCCGCTTCTTGCCGAGCAGTTGCTGTGTGGTTCAATTCTGTCTGATTGTTACCGTTTTTTTGCTATTTTTTTTTTTCTTGATTCCTCCGTCGACTCTTCTGAAAGTCTTAAAGTTTGAGTGTGCAGGTGCACTTTTGCCTGGAGCGCGGTTTATTTCATTTTCAAGTTTCCAGATTACAAGAGGAAAAAAGATGTCGGCAGTCAACCGCACCCTCCGTGTGGCCGGCCGGTCTCTTCGCATCCAACAGCAGCGAAGCAGCTTGTCGACTTTGGCCTCGTTGAACAGCACCTCCGCACTTCGGCCAAGCTCCACCCCTCGAGGAGCTACATCTGCATTTACATCCTCTGTCCGCACCTCCTCCTTCTCAACCTCTACAGCTCGCCAATCCTCAGCACCCAACATGTCTTCCGCAGAAGCCCGAGAGTACGACCCCGAGATTTCGGACATCGCCAGCTATGTCCACGATACCCCAATCGATTCTGAATTAGCCGTGAGCCAGCCCCCCATCCCACACCCACCCCTGTAAACAAAACACAAAACCCCGCACCCCACAAAGGTCGGTCGGTGGCTTTTGAGTAGCACCAACACCATGATTCAATTCTTTCTGTAGAGATTACCCCAGCCATGACGAAAATCATCGCGTTGAATTGACCCGAGGCTAACCGACGTACCACCGCATCGCCAGTTCGACACGGCACGATGGGTTTTCCTCGACACCATCGGCTGCGGTCTTGAGGGTCTCCGCTTCAAGGAGTGCACCAAGCTGCTGGGCCCTATCGTTGAGGGCACTACGGTTCCCAATGGCACCAAGATCCCCGGTACCCCCTACCAGCTGGACCCGGTCAACGGCGCCTTCAACATCGGTGCCATGATCCGCTGGCTGGACTACAACGACTGCTGGCTGGCTGCTGAATGGGGCCACCCTTCGGACAACCTGGGCGCCATCCTTGCCGTCGCCGACTGGGTCACCCGTACCAACAAAGCTGCCGCCGCCCCTGGCTCCAACATCAAGCCCATCGCCGGCGGCAAGCTGTTTACCGTCCGTGATGTTCTCGAGGCCATGATCAAGGCACATGAGATTCAGGGCTGCTTGGCTCTCTTGAACTCGTACAACAAGGTTGGCCTTGACCATGTCGTCCTTGTCAAGGTTGCCAGCACCGCAGTCGTCTCCAAGATGCTCGGACTCTCGGCCAAGCAGACGGCCGATGCCGTTACTCAGGCCTGGGTTGACGGCCAAAGTCTGCGTACCTACAGACACACTCCCAACACCATGTCGCGCAAGTCTTGGGCTGCCGGTGATGCTTGCCAGCGTGCCGTCAACTTGGCCCTGAAGGTCCTCAAGGGCGAGGCTGGTATCCCCACCGTTCTCTCGGCTCCTGTCTGGGGTTTCTACGACGTGCTCTTCAAGGGCAAGAAGTTCGAGTTCCAGAGGCCCTATGGCAGCTACGTCATGGAGAACGTCTTGTTCAAGGTGTCCTACCCTGGTGTGTATTAACTTTCACTCGACTCTTCAACTTTGCATTTTAGATTAGTACAGCTTGTCCGCCACCCCTTTACTAACTGTTGTATCCCATCAATAGCCGAGTTCCACTCTCAAACCGCCGTTGAGGCGTCGCAGAAGATCCACGACCAGCTCAAGGCCATGGGCAAGTCAGCCGCCGACATCAAGGAGATTACCTGCCGCACACACGAGGCCTGTGTTCGCATCATCGACAAGCAGTTCAAGCCCATGGACAACTTTGCCGACCGTGACCACTGCATCCAGTACATGTGCTCCGTCATGCTCGTCTTTGGCCGCCTGACGGCTGGTGACTACGTTGACGGCTCTGAGGCCGCTACCAGCCCGCTCGTCGAGTCCCTCCGCAAGAAGATCAGGTGTGTTGAGGACAAGCAGTTCACTGCTGACTACCACGACCCCAAGCTCCGCACCATCTCGAACGGCCTGACCGTTGAGCTCAACGATGGCACCTTCCTGGATGAGGTTGTCATCGAGGCGCCGCTCGGTCACCGCCTCCGTCGTGAGGAGGCCAAGCCCGAGATTTTGTCCAAGTTCAAGCGCCACCTGGAGGCTCACTACCCTGCCGCCAAGGTACAGGAGCTCATCGACCTGGGCATGGATGCCAAGAAGCTTGAGGCCACTTCGGTTGACGAGTATGTCGATATGTATGTTGTCAAGGACAGCAAGTTTGTGCAGTGATCAAACAAATCTAGAGTGTTTTCTTCCGGAGGCCGAATTATACTATACCATCTCATGTGAGGATTTAGAGAGTTCGTAGGTTGATAGACACGAAAAGTTCAGTGCATGTAGCAGGCTCCTAGCCACGTTTGGAGCCACACACATCCTACAGTGACCCATCCAGAGTGCTTTGGCCAATTTTACACTGCAAGATACTTGTTTAGAAAAAGTCCAATTATTGAAAATTTGAAATATGAGTAAAAGTTTGCCATTTATGTTCGAAAAGTAAACTTGAATTTACATAACCCAACGCCACAGAGAAAGGTATTGATGCGATCTGCTTGCTGCCTTTGTCCCGCACCTGTGGGACCGTCCCACTAAGAGATAGAAACATCATATAGTCGCCACCAACATACTCAAAACATCGCCAAAAGATCCTGATGCGATACAAAACAACCACGAAATGAATATACAGAGCTTGTCTAGAAGATGGAGTTGACAATGTTGCCTCCGAATGTCGCACCGGCTCCAAAGATTGCGGCGTTTCCAAACTTGCCTCCAATCTTCTTGCCCATCTCTCCCATCTTGCTGCCGCCGCCCTCGGCGGGCTGCTGAGCTTGTTGAGGCTCGGGCTGTGCAGGCTGAGGGTTCGCGATGGCCATGGGTGGTGCCGGGTTGTTGTAAGGGTTGGGGTTGTGCTGCTGCTGCTGCTGCTGCGGAGGGTAGCCGCCGCCGTAGTAGCCGCCCGCTTGGCCCTGGGGCGGGCCGGCGTTGTAGGCGTTGTAACCGGCCGACTTTTCGTTGGCGTAGCTGTCGTTGGCGGGCTCGGGCTCGACGTAGTTGCGGGGGAAGATGCCCTCGCGGCCGGTGCGCAGGTTGCGGCCCATCCACCAGTCGGGGTTCATGTACCTTTTTGAAGGTTGAGTTAGTGACATGGTCCCATTTTGTTGCTCTTTCAAACGAAAAAGGTTGGTGAGAGCGCGAAAGGGGGGAAATAAGGCATCATTGGAAAAAAAGAAAAAGAAAAAAAAAACCCTACTCATAAACGGCGATCCTGTCATCCCGCTCAAATGCGCAGTCCCTGACGTCGCTGCCCGGGTAGGCGTACAGAGCGCGAGCGTGGCAGAGGACGGGCTTGCTGGGCGGCGGTGGGGGAGGGGGCCTGCTGCCGGCGGTGGCGCCGGGGTTGCTCTGGGCGTACGAGGGCGGCGTGGCGTGGTTGTTGTTGATGCTGAGGTTGGCGAGCTCGTCGGCGGGCGGCGGAGCGCGTGCGGCCGCTGCTGCTGCGGGGGCCGGGGTGCCCGAGGATGACGCCGGCGTCGCGGCCTCGGCGCCGCGCCGGCCGAGCGTGCCCTCGGCGGGCAGCAGTGTGTGGATGGAGTCGTATGCCTCCTCGGTTATGACTCCCTTGTCGAGAAGGGATTCGAGTTCCTGTGGACCGGGGAGGGAAGAAGAAGCAGAGTGTTAGTGAGGCCTTTTTTTTTGGGGTGAGACTCGGAGTGGGTGGGCAAGATCGGGGTCAGGCCCGCGGGGTAGTAGGCATAAGCCACAAGGCGTACATTCTTGATGAGTCGTAGCGACTTGTTCGTCTCGATGATCTGTTGGCGCTCTGCGGAAACCATGTTGGGCGTAACGTGGGGGTGGGCCGCGGGAAGCAGCACGGATTTTGGGTTATGGCAATTACGGATGCTGTTTGTTGTTCTAGGTCAAGCAAGGGACCAGCGGCGGGGGGGAAATAGTGATGATTATGTTTTTAGTCGAGTTCGATGCAAAATACGATAACGTAGTTTAAGTTTGTTTAAATCTTTGTTAAAAACAGTCGCAACCACATAAAACACGACTGAAAGAGAATAGTCAGGCTGTCGGAAAGAAACAAAGTTTCGAAAGTCCGGATGGCAAGTTTCGGTGTGGTCTCGGACGTACAGTAGTAATTTGGTGTCCTTTGTTGGCAGAGGGGTTATTCTGGGCAGCATGTGGGCGGGTGCAATGCCTAGCGGCTCGCTCGGGGGGCGCCCAGGGGTCTGGGCAGTGGGTACGGTGGTGCTGGAAACCCGGAAAGAACGGCACATGGGAAATCTGACCAGACTTTAGTGTAGCAGCTCACGCAGCTGTCAGGCAAGGTACCAATCGATGTTGGGTTGCACCGAACCGATTTTTGATTTTTTTTTGCAATGAACTGGATACCGGTGTTTTGCTTGCAGGAGTATGTAGGAACACCAGGTACAAGTAAGTAAATCAAGGGATTCTGTTATCCAACCAGAAATCACCTGTTCAGAACTGAACGCGCGTTCCACATAGTCTCAAATTTGGAATGCTACATTGATCACCTACTATTATTCCGTATTCAATCATGGGAAAGGCTCTTTTCGACAAGATGCAGTAAGCCAAGGAACAGAAAGCCAAGGGATCCGTAGTAACCGACTAACTGTTGTTTGAAAATCCCATTTGGGCGCACTTATATAATTGCAACTCGAATCTAAACCTCAGCCCCAAAATATAACCAAAAAGAGTAGTATCATTATGACCTCTTGGTTCGTAACAGACGTTTATAAATAACAATAAACTTATCCGGACTTTTATCCTGGGGACGGACGTATTTGATTGGCCAATTGGTTTTATCGACCTCTTTTACCGTTTAACTAAGGAAAATTATCAGTAGAGGTTCTGCAGGCCATATACAGCTTTTATTATCTCCAAGCTCTCTCAGCTGGTCTTGATAAGTGTTGAGAAGTAAGTTCGTAATACAAGTAGGCGCCACTCAGCAAAACCAGTGCCATTTGTTCGCACGTGCCTATCCTAGCCAATTACACTTTGGGGATTATCCCTAGTCTTCTAATACCTTGCCGCCCGTATTCCCAACCGCTTCTACCCCTTACTATAGTCAAGGTAGTATAGGTATTTTTAACCCGAGTTGATTCAGACTACATAACAAATAATACGAAAACCTGCCTAGGGAACCCCACCAGCACCCAACTCCATCCAACATCCGCATCAAACGCTCTCGGCAACGAACTTCAGACGACGGTCCGGGAGCCAATTCACCGTCGCACATTGTCAGCAACCTTTTTTTTTTATTACAGAGGCAAGATAATCGCATTTTCACGGGCCGCCCGCAAAAACACTCGTTCCCTTTTGTTTTTTCCCGTCTACCCCGCAATGGCAATCCTCTACTCGGACGCGTCGTCGCAGGCCGGCGCGTCCTCGACCGACGCGGGCCTGTTCTCGCTGGACCTCATTTCGCCAGAGGTCGCCGCGGTCCTACCCGAGGGCTACAAGATGCGCTCGCTGCGCAAATCGGACTACGACTCGGGCTACCTCGACTGCCTGCGCGTGCTGACGACGGTCGGCGAGTTTGACCGCTCCGCGTTCGAGGTGCGCTTTGACGAGTTTGCCCAGTCGCCCGGCAGTTACTACATCTTGGTGGTGGAGGACGCAGAGGGGAGGGTCGTCGGGACAGGCGCGTTGATTGTCGAGCGCAAGATGTAGGTTTTGCCTTTTTTTTCTTCTTCTTTTTTTTTATCCCCCATAGTGTCGGTGGCTTTTTTGCTTTGCTGCGCCGCCGCCCCTGGTGTCTTGTACTGGCTAGATGTGCAATTGCTGACGTGGGGAATAATCACCGCCGCTCTCTTACAGAATCCATAGCCTCGCCTCGGTCGGCCACATTGAAGATATCGCAGTTGCAAAGGACCAGCAGGGCAAGAAGCTCGGCTTGCGCATTATCCAGGCGCTTGATTACATCTCAGAAAAGGTCGGGTGCTACAAGAGTATTCTGGACTGCAGTGAGAAGAATGAAGGTTTCTACGACAAGTGTGGCTTCAAGCGGGCAGGGCTGCAAATGGCGCACTATTACGACAGCAAATAGACTATAGACGATGCCGTGTAAAATGACTTTTATGAATCTATATAAATACAGATCTGGGTACCTACCTATCTATGTACGTTTCTAGTAATGTGTTACCTCTCAATACCTACGCAGTATAGAGGTGTGTCAACCTCGTAACTGCTATCACGTTTATTCCAAATACCATCATCCAAACTGGATGTAGAACAATAGAGATATAACTCCAAAAGCAGCTAAATCCATCTTACATCAAAGATTCTCCGACACAAGGAAATGGGTTTAACAAAAGCGTCTGCATGGTATTCGGAAGCAAGGTAGGAGTATAGCACGGTGACATGACTCGTGCTTCCAACAATCTGTCACATCGGATATGGTGTAGTGGCTAACATACGACGCTCTCATAAATGAGTTACCGTCGTGCCCGGGGTTCGATTCCCCGTATCCGAGTTTGTTTTTGCATTTTTGCGCATCATTTGCCTTTTCATTTCGACATTTCTCATAAGATTTTATATATTTCACCTTTTTTTTTTTTTGACGTCTTCCAGTCTTCCTCTGGTGAAGTTATGTTGCCACGAGGGTTGTAAGGCCGGAAAGAGTGAGCGGGCCCTAGAGTATTTCTCAACTTTTTGTTAGTTTACCATCGATGGAACAGTCCAACCTCCCGGCCTTCAGTATTATCGCAAGTGATAATAAATCCGTCGTATGAAAGCAAATAAACATATGAAAGGCCACAGCTTAGTTAATGCCTTTGCTATGGACTTATGATCCATATGAAGAAACTACGAAAAGACTGCAAGACAAAAAGGCTTTTTTTACGAATGTATAACCGTAGAGATAACGGTTCGAAAAGCCATAAAAGATGCGGTAGTGATTCATTTAGTATATTTTTGTTCATATTCCCCGACTGCCCAAAAGGCTTTAAAATAGAGTTCGAATGTAATATCCTATACTGTCATCTTTTTTTGGCCTGCATTTTCTAAAAATTGGACGTTTTATCATCAAGTTAATATTCGTAACTATTCATTCACCCCTCCTCGAAGATCCGAAAAGGGTCATGAATGAGTATACACATTGCCAAAGCCTTCAGTCCGGCCAGATCAGAGGAGTTATGTATATCTCTTTTGGCCGAAACCTTTGTATAAAGGAGGTTTCCTGGCGATACCAAGTGTAGGCAACAGATCCAGACTTCGTCTCTCGGATTACAAGGCCAGGTATTATGAGCCTGTCGGGTACCCTCAATGATAAGATTTTTCACAGAATACGAAGATTAGACATTCTGCTGGATCAACTTGCTGTGCTTACTGTTTGTTAGATTAGTTCTAGAATAGATATAGTTACAAGTCTCCCGTCACTGTTGGCGGAAGACTTCATTCACTCTCGTAACATGCTATATTTTCGTATTTACCTCCGCTCACATCCATCTTAAAAGATCCCGAGAAGAAATTGACTATCTTGGACCAAGGACTTGCCGTTTTGTGCACCTTTGAACAGCAAGTAGAGGCCTTGTCAACTAGGTAAGTTATAATATACTGAAGGGGAAGGTTGTTTTTACTCAAACAGGTGAATTCCGCCTATGAGGTCTATAGCGAGACAATTGCGGGTAGATATATGGTAATCAAACCTAGGACACGGTATATCTTGCATGGAGCGAATCGCCATATACCGCTATAGCGAGACTACAACAATACCACGCATAGCTGTGTTAGCAATGCCATCCTTAGTGAGATATTCCTCGGGGGTATTTTTTTCCCCCACGGCCACCATCATCATCCTGTGACGGGCTATCAAAATTGCCCACCTAGTGCCATAGCTTACGACAGCATCAACACACACCCTCCACTGTCAGAGATATCTAGGCGGCTTAACAATGTCATTACTACTAATTTTGACAACTTACAGGGTACAACTGACATCAAGTTACAACAAGGATTTTCGGGTAACAGGTGTCTTTACGAGCGTAATCATGCAAAACTCGGTATCTTGGCACTCTGTACCGGTCTAACAACCAGTACCGCAAAAGACCAACATATGAAGCTATACAAAAGAAGTTCTCACATATGTTTTATTAACATTCGTAGGTGAGATATTAACAGCATAGTGTTTCCTACGACCCCCCACCGGAAACCCCGTTTCGAGCTGTCGTGAGACTTTTTCAACTTAAGAGTTCCTAACCCCTTACTCGGCAGTCCGCTGCGGGGCGAACGAGGCAAAACCTAGGACGAGAATGATGCTGCCCCAAGTTGAACTTCATCTGTGCTAGATAAAACAGTAGAAAAGCCCGTCAGTATAAGAATGTTTTGGAATGTTTCCTAGTAGACTTTCAGATCTGGGTCATCAAAGAGTCTTACTCGTAGCCCCAGCATTTTTTGGTTAAGAATCGCATTTGGCATTGCAGCAGGATCCGAAGGTATCAATTTTTGGGCAATTGATGGGGAAGCCTCTTGGACACGGGTCACTGGGGCCCAAAGGAGTTCCCGGACCCCTTGAGCGGCATTCCTTTGCTGCGGCAAACGAAACAAACCCCAAGGCGAGAACGATGCTCCTCAAGTTGAACTGCATATTTGCACAGTGGGATTGTAATAATAAAAAACACAATTATAGTATGCTCTTTGATGTAGAAATGTTTGGGTTTGGCTGTGATAGTGGATTGTGACGAGATGTACAAGTCCGGGTCGAATAAACGTTCTGCATCATCCTTTTATATTTGGTCAATCGGGATAACTGTGGGCCATACAGGGGAGAGTTCTCAACTGATCTTAACAAGCATATTATTACAAGGACAGTAATGTTTGCTTCCAAAACCACTTACACCGGTGCTCAGGGTTCAGTTCATGGCAGTGCACTAGCGAGATAGGTAGTAAACCCTATATGTTTGTTGAATACATATCCAAGGTTTTCGAGAGCGTCATGTGTAAGCCACTATGCAGGATTCGACGTAAAAAAACCGGTATACTTTCAGATTACCCTGATTTTTTTTTATTTTATTTTTTTACGGTTTTCGTCATGATATGCGCTTGTGTCATTTACATACGCTACTGGTGACAAGACGCCGTAACGGTTACAATGTTTGTCAAGGTAAGTTGGCTGAAACTGCAGTAAATACACTCAGTACGACTGTACACTTGACAAAACAAACCTACAGGCAGTCGGTTACCCGAGCTTGAGAGCGGTTCATCTTGGCTACAGTACCATATACAATGTGAAGATGTGTCAGATACCTTGTGCAAACCATTCAGTATACCGCATACTTGTACAACAGTCGGCAATGCGTGCTTACATCCTTTGTATTCACTACTCGGGACAAATGAACTACAAGGACAATCATGCTTGCCACATTGACGAGATTGACACACATCCATGCATGCTTGGGGCCCAGAGACCCAGACAGCCAAATCAGTTGGTTAGAATTTGGACATGATTTCAGGGAAAAAAACAAGGAAAGAAAAAATAAAGAGCCCTTGATGCGAGTAACAAGAGTGAGATGATCGAGGATCTCTGCATTGCAAAATAAACAGTGACACACACGCCCACTGAGCCATACGATTCCCCCCCTTAACGCCATTTCTAAGCAGAACAGGACATCAAACAAAAGCCACTTGCTGCCGTGAATCATCATATCAACCCTCAAACTCCACTTTGCCCTTGCCCGAAGCCCCTTGGACGTCGGCCGTCGCTTTTGTACCGGCACCCTCGCCGCCACCGTCAGCCTCTGCATCCGCACCTTCCAACAGGTCGCGGTCGCTTGACCTGACCGACTTGGTCGCAGATTTCGAGCCAGACGCGGCACCGATGCGAGGCGTCCTCGACGAGGAAGAAGGACCCCTGATGTCATCATCATCCTCATCTTCTTCATCCTTTTGCTGGTATTGATATGGGGTCGCATTCTTCTCGAGTTCCTTCTGCGCCTCCTCCATCCGCCTCCGGACCTCAGCCGCAACCCTCATACCATCGGTAACGATGTTGTCCAAGACACCACGGACTCCTCTGCCGGCACCGGCAACTCCTCCAGCTCCGCCGCCAAAGGCACCAAAAATCGAAGAAGGTCCGGCTGAGCCTGCACCTCCACCACTGCTGTTGCTGCTAGGTAAACCCTCGACCACGTGGAAAGAAACAGGGAAGCTGGATTCGAAGAACTGCTCCAGAAGTTCATCCGCCAGGACTACCATTCTGAAAGTTGGGAGGGTGATGTGCAGCGGGTTTGAAGGGTCAAGTGCCACGTTCGCCTTTGCTTGAGACACTTTTCGTGACACTACACCATCAAGTAAGGATGACTGGGATGACTGGTTTTCCGAAACCATAGACTCTGCCAGTGGAGGAGGTGATATCGTCTTTTCCTCTTTCGGTTCGGCTGACGGGGTTGGCTCAGGGGTAGGCTCCGGGGTAGGCTTCTTCGCAGGCTTGAGCTGCGGGCTTCCCTCTGGTGAATCCATAGCCAACAGGTCCTCTTCCCCTGACTCGTCATCCTCATCATCGTCGTCACCAATCGCAAACGCGTCAGGATCGACAAGATCTGGTGACAGCGGGGGCATCAGTGGCTCGCGATGCTTCTTCTCTGCGATTGGTGATTCGGCATGCTTCTCGTGGAGCTTCTCCTCAACCTTCTCCAGCATCTTTTCATGTTCGACCTTAGCATCCTGGTTCTTTGGGTGGTCCGGATCCGCATACTCAAAGCACCTCCTTATGAATGCACTGATGCTGCCCAGAAACCTCTCGTTGACTGTGGGACCGCCCAAAGAGCCGTCGTTGGCGGTCGGGTCACCTGCAACCTGAAGCTCCGAGTAGCCATTTAACGTAGTCGTCGAGCCTGAAGGACTCAGCGTGCCCTCAAGTCCTCTTCTAGAGAGAAAAAGGAGTGCCTCTGATATCCTCAAGATGCCCTCGCGATCAACTCGTCCATCACCGTCGTCATCGTACAGCTCGAACAAGTATGTGATGGTGCCCATGATGTCCCGCTTGCCCTTGATGCGTGCCATACCCGAGACAACATTCTGGAGCGTCAGAGCTCCCGCAGAGTCGACGTCCCACTTTGCGAAAAGCCGCCGCAAAAACTCGTGGTCGGCCGGTTCCGGTCCGTTGCCCCAGGGCGACAATTGCCCTGCACCCAGCCTCCTCATGCTGTTATAGCCTCTGTCGGGGAATGTCTCTCTGCGGGGCGTTGTGGGCGAATCCGACATGGCCCATTTTGCCATGGCTGCCAGAAACTCGCGGAACGCATCGTAGTCCATCAAGCTTGTGCTCGCCCCAAGACCAACGCGGCCCTTTTCAACCTTGAGCTCGTGGACACGGCCTCGGTTCGCTTTAGCACGTCTTTGGTTCTCCTCCTGTATCATACCCTCGCGTTGCTGTCGCTCGTACAAGACGGTGTAGAAGCGGTCGTAGAGCGCACTGAGCTCCTCGGGGGTCAGCAGTTTGCTGTCAGGTCCCAGATTCCTGATTGCTGTGCGCTTTGCAAAGTTCTCAATGTTGTTGAGGACCGCATCCTTATTCTTAAGCCGCAAATCTGTAATGCTCGCTTGTGTGATGCCTGAAAACTCCTTGAAAGCAACAACCATAAGCTCCTGGAAGCGGGTGACTGCGCGCAACTTTGGATTTTCAGATCGAGGATGCGCCGACTCATCCAGCCGCGCAAAGTAGGACTTGAGGACCGAAATAAACGCGCCATCGTCTGTCGCGTCGAGCAGCGCCTCACCGTTGATTCGAAGGATCGCGAGGCCGACCTGGAACAAGACCTTGGGTCCCTCAACGAAGAAAACGTCCAAGACCCTAAAGGCAAATACGAGGGGCATCGAGTTGATGTACAGAGATAAAAACCAGGGCAAAGACACCACAGAGAGCTGCACGTCGCTCTTGACGAGGTGCTCCCACAGAATAGGCATCGTCTTCTCCACCAGGGACTCAAAGACCTTTTGGTCCAAGAGAGTCCCGTACATGGTTGTCGAGTAGTAACCGGGCACAAGACGATCGCAGAGGGTCGATAACAGGAAGAAGGCCTGTACCTCAGACATGTAGATCAGTAAGGCTGCGACCACAATGTTCATGGCCTGGCAGTAACCGACGTCGGCATTCACCCAGCTGTACGCCGTGAGAACTCTGCGCAGCCTGTTGATACCAATCTGGTCTTGATAGCCCGGGTATTCTGGTAAACTGCGGTTCAGGTCCTTCTCAATCTCGTCGATAGCCAGCGATTCCTGTCCCGAGAACTTTTCCAAAGTCTCCTCGTACATGGATGGGTTCTCTAGCCTCAGGTACACAGAGCCAGAAGTAAGCTCCCACATTTCACCTCGTAATCTATTTGGTAGACCGACCCGGATGAGTTTGTGAAAAGTTGGTTGCCGCAGTAATGTAAAGTTCCGACCGTTGTCTCGAAGGTATTCGGCCCACAATCGCATCTTTGCCCTATCTCGAAGCTTCTTGGGGTCGCCTGGGTATCGGAACTGTAGACCAAGACCGGCGTCTGGAGCACTCGCTTCCTTTTGGTCCTCGGGTCTTAGGAGGTATTCCGAGTAGCACTCAGCAACAACTCTTTTGAGTTTTGCCACGTTGCCAACGCCCGCCCGCAGGCCCTTCTTCAGGCCGTCGCAGAAACGCTCGCAAGCCTGCCGAGAACCGGCAAGCTGTACTGTTATTCTTTGTTCCTTGACCTGGTTCTTGCCATCCTTACTTGCCGCCTTGTCCTTATCCTTGTCCTTGTCCTTGTTGCCAGACTCGTGGAGCAATCCATTCCATGTCGTTATAGCAAGGGCAAACTGCAACCGAAAGAGACGAATTTGTCAGTTATGGGTGATCCGTTACGCTGATTATACTTGTGGCATGAACTATATTTGTTTTCATGGCCTGGCGCTTACCTGGTAATTCTGGCTATTTAATCTTTCCACTTTGCGAATGGCGCACAAGGGAAATGTGAAGCCATTGCCGCTTGGTCCTCCACCATGTGTCTGGCCTGTAAATATTGATGAGCTCGAAGTGCTGGCGGACTGCAGGAAACTCGATGCCGTGGTGGAAAAGCAGATAAAAGACTCGGACAGATGCAGGCGGCCGACATAGTGCCAGCCCATGTCGGCCGTCTTCTCGCCCTGCGTGACATTTGCGGGCGGGATAGTCAGCTCGGCGGCGATCTCATAGAGCGGATGCTGTGACGAGGGCAGGCGGAACTGGTGCTGAAACAACGTGGCCTTGGACGGGTTCTTGTCGGACTGGCTGAGGTTGAGGCCTTGAGTCGGGTCAAGCAGCTCTTGTGCCTTTTGCACAAAGCTCGAGATGTTCCACATGGCGACGACGATTTTAGTTTCTCGACGGGGCCCTGGGGAAGAGTCTCAGTTGAATTCCTCGGTCGGTTGCATGACCCTCCCCTTTGTTTGGTCAGACAAGGCTGAGATGAAGATTGGCAGGGACTTGGCAGTGGGCGTAAGCGTTGCGGGTCGGATGACCAGACGGATTGGCCTGAATGGACGGTTCTTTGCCGTTTGGAAGATGGATTGATGGGCCAAGGTGTACTGGTTCCAACGACGTACAATGCGATGCGTGTACTTTGAAAATCGAGGGCGGCGGGCCAGTGCCGCGACAATACGAGTAAAGGACAAGCAATGTGAAAGAGATCCGGGTGGTTTCAAAGAGGGGGGGAAATGATTTGCTAGAGACGCATTGGACGTCAGACAACGCCAGAAGCGTTATGAATGATGAACCGTAGATGTGATAGATAGTTTACAGTACCGCAAGCAAAGTGGGTGGAGGTTGAATGCGTGAATGGATTTGGCTACAATTGGGTTCCTGTCCAGGGTGTCGTCAGGAGGATCAAAAGGTGGGGAGCTTCAATTCCCTCATGTGCTTACCTTAGGTACAGTACCGTATGCACCGTACCTACAGTAGTTAGCTGCCCGGCTGAGTGAGAGCCCTGAGTGACTTGACTGGGTGCCTGTGCTCCTCCCTGTAAGTAGTAGAGCTCCACAAGGCCGCGTGCGTGGCATGCGGCACGGGTTCGGTTGATGGGTCCAACCATTGCTGTGTAGCTTTTCAGATCATGACTTGCAGAGCTCTGTATGAAATGAAGACTTTTATGAAAGTACACAAGACAGCCGGTCATCTACCTACCTGGTCTATCGCACAGGTAGTTAGAAGTGACAATAGTATGCTTTAATATATGAGTCGTTTTAAATGACCACAACCGTACATCAATCCCAAGTCGCAAAGTCTGGTGTCATTTAGACTAGATTTAGACTTAATAACCCATCCATTGTCCTCCCTCATGGCAACTAACTCGGCTCGATTTTTGAGCCACATACCAAATCACTCTGTTCATTTGCAAAGATAATGCTGAGCAATATCCCCAGCTCAGGAATTTTATATGTAATTTTTGTTTCTTTTTTTTTCTTTTCTTTTTTTTTTTTTTCCCC